>NC_087203.1:10926793-10966793 GCF_015104395.2 Macrobrachium nipponense
ACAAGCAATGCTGAAACGCAGAATAAAAAAGTGACTGTGCTGAGTGACGTCATGACACATAGCATAGGTGGAAACAGACCATTGTTCAGTAACATGCACTTGATCAGAAGGAAATTGCATTTCAGTGATGAAGGATTAGATAACGTATAGGAGAAATAACTCTTAGACATCTTGCATTAAGGATCATATCAACAATTTGTTGGAAATTGGGGATTCATAGCTCTTAATGTCAACTATTTTTAACTTCTCAGTTCTTCACACAGTTGGACTATGGAACAATCTCCCAGAGGATGTCGTGCGATTGGAACTTCAGAAGTTCAAGAGAAAATGCAGTGCATTGCTACCCTAATGCTACTCTTCTCGTATTTTAATAATTTCTATCTATTTATCTATCAATTCAATATTTTTTTTAAAAATAAGTTGGATCTCTTCTTTCTGCATTTCATTTTATTCCTGATAATTCTTCCTAATGACCACCATATTCTTTGGAAGCTTGAATTTCAAGTCAATAGTCTCTATGGTCTTCATCCTTATGAACAGGTTTCATCTACTGAATAATAATATAATATAATAATAATAATAATAATAATAATAATAATAATAATAATAATAATAATAATAATAATACTTTATTAAAAATAATAGCCACTACAGCAGAGTTACACTTGTAGAGCTTCTCTATTTTCCGAATAGCGGCTTATTCTGTGCTACTTGAACAGTCTAGGAGAGCGCCTGTGGAAGTCATTCTCAAATGTAGGGTCAAGATTGTTGTATATATTTATAGTACAATTTTTTACAGGTAAACTATGATACCATAGTTATCAAAGTCAATAACGGTTTCTCTCTCTCCTCTTCTCTCTTTTCTTTTAGGGAGTTTTCGTCTTGGGCTGAAAGACATCCTCTAGGCTAGGAAGCTGAGGCAGGACCATTGGTTGTTTGAGCCAGGTCTCAAGCCACTTCCGCTGTGTTGATGGTCCTGTAGCTGCAGCCTCCAAGATCTCCTGAGCTGTGTGGTGATGTTGCTGGGCATTGCGTCATGCTGCGTGATGTCATGGCTGGCTTGATTTTCTTGAATGCAGGAGTATATCGTTTGATGGCATTGTCACTATAGGTGGAAGATATCTTCTTATGCTCATGGGGAGGAGAAAAACTTCCTGCATCACATATTCAGTGTTGATTTTATTTTCTGGATGCGAAGCGCCTCAAGCAGGTACAATCGGTGAGTGTCAGGGACCTTCCTGACGACCTTAGTATTCTGGATGATTACATCCCGGAAGATATTTTCTTGGTGTCTGGTGCAGGTGTGGTTTTGATAGCCCCCTCCTGGGCATAGCAGGAGATCCTCTTTGACAGGTGGATGCTGGTCATACCAATGTAGGCGCCACTGCAACTGCAGACTGGGCATGTGTACTGGTCCATACCACATACGTCTGCTTCAGGGGGTCTCATACCAGCAGGGAGTGGTTATTCTTCATTATTAGGTAGTGCATTCTCCGATTTTGGTATTATATAATTAAGTCTATTTTCTTGGTTTCGTCGATCTGGTTTAAATTTTTGGTTATTATCTTCTTTACGAAGTCCTGTTCTTCATAGTAATGGGAACTCATGAAGGCTTTATAGTACAGCATTTGATGCTATCCTGCGGCGGGCTGCAGGCTCTCACTACTGTACTACTTGTCTAGGTCTGTGCTGACTTCTCTGTAAATTAATTTTTTGGAATATCTGTTGTTTACTAGTACTTGTGAGACGTGGTCGAGTTCTTGATGGGTGTCCTGCCAGGTCGAACAGTGGGAGAGGTCTCTCCTGATGAAAGCCCTGATGGTCATACTCCTGAACCTGATGGGGCATTCAATGTCACCATTAAGAGAAAGTCCGAGGTTGGCCTCCTTTCTGCAGATAGAAGTACAGAGGCCATCTTCTGTCTTTGTCACAAGGATGTTGCGGTAGGGGGAGCCCGTCAGTTGTGTTGTATTTAACGGTGTAATTCAGCATACTAAACTGAGGGCTTCAACCTCATCCTTGGAGTTGACTTGTACAAAAGATGTCGATATATCACTCCCCTACTTGATGCACTTGTGGACTATGACAGAAGATGGCCTCTGTACTTCTGTCTACACAAAGGAAGACCAAACCTTGGACTTTTATTCAACGGTGACATAGGTTCAAGAGTACGACCGTCAGGGTGCCTTCATCAGGAGAGCCCTCTCCCCAATGCTCTACCTGGGCAAGACACCCATCAGGAACTCGACTGCGCCTTCAAGTATTAGTAAACAATATATATTCCAACAAATTAATTTGTAGAGAAGTCAGCACAGCCCTGGAGAAATAGTACAGTAGTGAAAGCCTACAGCCCACTGCAGGATAACATCAAACTGTACTATAAAACCTTCATGAGTTCCCTTTACCATGAAGAAAAGGACTCCATAAAGAAAATATAAACCAGATTGACACCAAGAAAATAGTCTTGATTATATAATACCAAATTGGATGATGCAAACTAATTATGAAGAATAACCCCTCCCTGCCAAGATCCCCTGATGCAGACATATGTGGTATACCAGTACACATGCCCAGTCTGTGGTTGCGGCAGCGCCTATGTTGGTAGACCAGCATGCCTAAGAGGATCTCCTGCCTTGCCCAGAAGGGGTTTATCAAAAACCATGCCTGCACCAGACACCAAGAAAATATCTCCTAAGATGTAATCATCCAGAATACTAAGATCATCAGGAAGGTCCCTGATGCCTGTCATCCAGCAAATAAAACCAACACTGAATACGATCAGGAAGTATTTCTCCTCCCTGTGAGTATAAGAAGACCTGCCCCCAAATAATGACACCAAAGATCGCAACAACTCTACGGAAGACAACGCCCCCTAACAAGATACTCCTGCAGCCAATGAAAATCAACCCAGCCACACCAACTATGTGATGCAACGCCTGGTAATGTCACCACACAGCTCAGGAGATCTTGGAGGTTGCAGCTTCACGACCATCAACACATTCATCTGCTTCAGAGAATCTCTTTCTGATCTCCTCTTGGTTGATGGCAACAAGTCAGGTATTTCGCTGGCTGTCTGCATGTCTCAAGCCATTTCTGCCGTGTTGATGGTCGTGAAGCTGCAACCTCCAAGATCTCCTGAGCGTGTGATGACGTTGCTGGGCATTGCATCACACTACTTGGTGTGGCTGGCTTGATTTTCATTGGCTGCAGGAGTATCTGTTCGGAGGCATTGTCTTCCGTAGAGATGTTGTAATCTGTGGTGTCATCATTGGGGGCAGGACCACTTATATTCACTGGGAAGAGAAATACTTCCTGCATCTTATTCATTGTTGGTTTTATTTGCTGATGACAGGCGTCAGGGCCCTTCCTGATGATCTTAGTATTCGGGATGATTACATCCCGGGAGATATTTTCTTGGTTTCTGGTGCAGGCATGGTTTTTGATAGCCCCCTTCTGGGCCTGGCAGGAGATCCTCAGGCATGCTGGTCATACCAACATAGGCGCTGCTGCAACTGCAGATTGGGCACATGTACTGGTATACCACATACGCCTGTGTCAAGGATCTTGTACCGGGCCTGGAGGGGATATTCTTCATAATTAGGTTGCACGTCCTCCAATTTTGGTATTATATAATCAAGACTATTTCTTGTGTTAATCTGGTTTATATTTTCTTTATGGAGTCCTCTTCTTCATGGTAAAGTGGAACTCATGAAAGTTTTATAGTACAGCTTGATGTTATCCTGCGGCGGGGATGCGAGCTCTCACTACCTTACTATTTCTCAGGGCTGTGCTGACTTCTCAACAAATTACTTTGTTAGAACATCCATTGTTGATTAGTACTAGGAAGGTGCAGTCGAGTTCTGATGGGTGTCCTGTCAGGTCAAGCAGCGAGAGAGGGCTCTCCTGATGAAAGCCCTGATGGTCGTACTCTTGAACCTGGTGGGGGTACTTGGCTGTCACCGTTGAGTAAAAGTCCGAGGTTGGTCTCCTTTGTGTAGAGAGAAGTACAGAGGCTATCTGTCAAGGTAGGGGAGCAATAGTTTCCCACTGGGTGTCCTCTTCGCTAACTTTTACAAGGGCACTGTGGAGTAACAGATACGGGCGGTTTATCAACATATTTTGTACAAGTCGACTCTAAGGATGAGGTTGAAGCCCTCAGTGCATTATGCTAAATTACGCAGTTTGAATACAGTGCAAACGACCCTGGCCTCCCTAACCGCAACATCCTTGTTGACAAAGACAGAATATGGCCTCTGTACTTCTGTCTGTACAAAGGAGACCAACCTCGGACTTTCTCTTAATGGTGACAGTGAGTGCCCCATCAGGTTCGAGAGTATGATCATCAGGGCTTTCATTAGGAGAGCCCTTTCCCACGCTTGACCTGTCAGGACACCCATCAGGAACTTGACCACGTCTCACAAGTACTCTAGTAAACAACGGATATTCCAAAAAAATTAATTTACAGAGAAGTCAGCACAGACCTGGAGAAATAGTACGGTAGTGAGAGCCCGCAGCCCGCTGCAGGATAACATCAAGCTGTACAGTAAAGCCTTCATGAATTCCCATTACAATGAAGAGGACTCAGTAAAGAAGATAATAACCAAAAATGTAAACCGGATCAACGAAAACCAAGAAAATAGACTTAATCATACACTACCAAAGTCAGAGAATGCACTACCTAATAATGAAGAATAACCACTCCCTGCCGGTATGAGACCCCCAGAAGCAGACGTATGTGGTATACCAGTACACATGCTCAGTCTTGCAGTGCACTGGCGCCTACATTGGTATGACCAGCATCCACCTGTCAAAGAGGATCTCCTGCTTTAGGCCCAGGAGGGGCTATCAAAAACCACACCTGCACCAGACACGAAGAATATATCATCCAGAATACTAAAATCGTCAGGAAGGTCCCTGACGATCGCCGATTGTGCCTTCTTGAGGTGCTTCTCATCCAGAAAATAAAACCCAACACTGAATATCATGCAGGAATTATTTCTCCTCCCCACGAGTTATAAGAAAAGATCTTCCCCTTATAATGACAATGCCATCTAATGAGATACTCCTGCATTCAAGAAAATCAAGCCAGCCATGACATCATGCAGCATGACGCAACGCCAAGCAATGTCACCACACAGCCTCAGGAGATCTTGGAGGTTGCAGACCCCCTGCTAATGACCCAGTATATAAAGAGGAAGGACACCACACCAGAAGCAGTCCTGCCTCAGCTTCCTAGCCTAGAGGATTACTTTCAGCCCAAGGCGAAAGCTCGATAAAAGAAAAAGAGATAAGAAGAGAGAGAAACCGTTATTGACTTTGATAACTATGGTATCATAATTTACCTATAAAAAATTGTAATATAAATATATACAACAATCCTGACTCTACATTTGAGAATGACTTCCACAGGCGCCTCTCCTAGAGAAGCTCTACAAGTGTAACGCTGTTGTAGTATTATTATTTTTAATAAGTATATTATTATTATTATTATTATTATTATTATTATTATTATTATTATTATTATTATTATTATATTATTATTATTATTATTCAGTAGATGAAACCTGTTCATAAGGATGAAGACCATGGAGACTATTGACTTGAAATTCAAGCTTCCAAAGAATATGGTGGTCATTAGGAAGAATTATCAGGAATAAAATGAAATGCAGAAAGAAGAGATCCAACCTATTTTAAAAAATAATAAATTGATAGATAAATAGATAGAAAGTATTAAAATACGAGAAGAGTAGCATTAGGGTAGCAATGCACTGCATTTTCTCTTGAACTTCTGAAGTTTCCAATCGCACGACATCCTCTGGGAGATTGTTCCATAGTCCAACTGTGTAAAGAATAAAGGACCTGTGGAACTGAGAAGTTAAAAATAGTTGACATTAAGAGCTATGAATCCCCAATTTCCAACAAAATTGTTGATATGATTCCTTTAATGCAAGTGTCTAAGAGTTATTTCTCCTATACGTTATCTAATCCTTCATCACTGAAATGCAATTTCCTTCTGATCAAATGCATATTACTGAAACAATTGGGTCTGTTTCCACCTGTCTTTCTGTGATGCTATGCGTCATGACGTCACTCAGCTCAGTCACTTTATTATTCTGCGTTTCAGCATTGCTTGTCACAACCAGATATGATTTCATACTGTGTTACTGTTACCGTCTCTGAAAATACTTTTTAAAAAATAATCTCTGAGGTCATATATTTATATTAGTGTCTTTATTCATGTTGCAATCCAGACCGGAACTACCTCTAAAAGTACAGTGATTAAACTGCAACTAACAATATTTTCTCATTTTTTTATGATTTAACGGGAATATAAGTTGCATTGGATTTATTCTCTGTTTAAAAGCTTTTAGTCTCTTGTATTATTTTGATCTTTTTGTTTTTGAGATATGCTTCAGTGGGTGTTTTGAAATTAACCTTCAAAGAAAAGAAAAATCGAGAATCTGCTCTTGGTGAGTCAAGTTCCCTCCTCCTACATTTTTCAATACACCTCTAGGTATGATAGCCATTTCGTCGTAACTGTGAATTTACTTTCATTATATTCTAAACAATATGTTAACATGATCCGGTGGACTGACAAAGCTTCGTTAACTTGATGCGTACAAGTTAGTAAAATTTTAAAAACAGAATCGTTTTATGATTGGTAAAATCCTTGAGTGCGTTTCCAAGATATTTCTTAATTCATATGATTTCTTTTATATCCCGAGTCTTTATAAACGAGTCTTTTGTTTGGTTGCCTTTTGTTCACCACAAGTTAGGTTATAAAAGGTCTTTCACAACTTGATAACCATTCTCAAACATTATTAGATTTTTTCATCTAAAGCTATGATGCTTTTCTCATCATTTTAGCTTCCTGACATGTTGTTGTACTGCAAGATTTATCTTTCTCTCTCTCTCTCTCTCCCTCGCTCTCTCTCTCTCTCTCTCTCTCTCTCTCTCTCTCTCTCTCTCTCTCTCTCTCTGTCTCTGATGAAGTGGATTTTCTGGAAGGAGAAGAGATCGATAGGAGGAATGAGAACAAAAGCCTGACAATTTTTTTATACTATTATTGCCAGTCATTACTAGGCCCACATTGAAAGAAGTCTCCTAGCGTGAAAAAAAACGTCTGCATTAAACTCTCCATAGAGACAGAGAGATGGGTTCCTCGGGAATGAGGGGCAGAGAATGAAATGAGAAACTAGAACCTTTTGTCCTGAGAGACGAAAGGAACAATTAGAGCTTCTTTCCAGGAACAAAAGAAAATCAATCAAAATTTTTAGCTGAGTGCATAAGACAACAGTGTTCAAGTAGGATGATAATCTGTTATAATAATTAAATAGACCTTTTCGGAAAATATATTGTCAATATTCCTATTATCAGAAGAGGCCAAAAGATGGCTTAGCCTGGCCAAATTACGAGCGTTTTTTGTTGTTAGTCTATGCCTATGGGATTTTACAACTAGAACAAATTACCCATTTGCTCTCTCTCTCTCTCTCTCTCTCTCTCTCTCTCTCTCTTCTCTCTCTCTCTCTATGCTCTGAAGGGGATTAAGCACAAAAACTTAAGGTAATCAGTAATTCTTGTTAATGTCCTAGGTCTCCACGGTCAATCTAGCACCTAAATTAATCTAAGGATACCAACAGTTCCTTATTCGATGAACTGAAATATAATAACATCATATTATATGTTTTATATGAGCTTTCTTTGTAATCCTTTTTTCCATCCATGCAGTATGCTAGAGAACTATTTAGAGCAGAATAAAAGCCAAAGGTACTGCACGACACATTTTTGACCTTCCACATGTCCATAAAATCTTTCATTTATATATATATAATATATATATATATATATATATATATATATATATATATATAACTATATATATATATATATATATATATATATATTATACTATATATATATATATAGATATATATATATATATATATATATATATATATATATATATATATATATATATATATATATAGATAGAGAGAGAGAGAGAGAGAGAGATTATGGGAACATGATTAGAGTTAAAAAACGTCGTGCAGTATCTTTAGCACTTAGTCTGCTCTAAACTGTCTCAGGCAAGCTGCATGAATGGAAGAGAGTATTACAAAGGAAGTTTTCACCTAAAAAAAATAACTTTAAAACAAAAGAGTATAAAAGCATATGTTTATTATATTTCAGATTAATCAATGAGGAGTTGGTGGTACAGTCTAGCTTAGGTACTGGACTGACGCAGGAGAATCTTAAGTAATTAACAAGAATTATTTATTATCTTAATTTTATGCTCTTAATCTCCTTCTTAACAACTTGTGCAGAACAGGATTAAAAGCATATAGACCTGAACTTAATATTACTTTCTTATCAGCACATTCTAAAAATGTTTTTTGAGACCTCATTATATTTTGGTTTTATACTGTTATGTGAGCAATCAGTTCTATTTTACTTTTCCCGTAGTTGCACATGAAGGGTAATATTATTTTGGCTACTTGTTACTGATTATCCATGTTAATTTATTCTGACACTTAATTCGTTATTCACTTGACACAAGTAAAACGAATCAACTCTGTCGCATTTACAACTAAAATTCAATAACATTTTGGAATTAAATTGTTTTATTTGTAGGTTCATTTTTAAAGGGAAATTCTATAAAAAAATTCTTTTATCATTTGCTCAGCCAGCTAGTTTTCTCATATTTTATATATTTAAGTTTTTTTCTTTTTAGAAATAGAATATTACTAAGCTTATTCAAATAACTTTACCATGCTTTGGCAGGTATCCATCAAACTCGCTTTAGAAAAAGATAAAGATGGTTGCCTGCTCATTTTAGACATGTTATGCGAAATGAATCTTCCCTTTCAGTGTAGACAGTCAATCCAATGAAGTTTAACATATTTGGTGGCAAATAATATTTCAATATATTAAGCAAAAAAAAAAAAAATGCTATGAGAATCGTCCTGGACTGGGCAACAAATTATTTATAAAATAGTTTAAAGAAGACCTTTTTATATTTTCGCTGTTGCTAATATCAAGGCAGAAGGTACTACTAAATATTCATGGGGTTTTCTCGATTGAAAACCAATATGCAAGTCCCCACAGTGAGGTTGCCTCTGCTTTTCCAGTTTCATTTTCTTATTTCTTTGTTACTATAATTTCAGCCACGCTCTCCATTGTAAATGTGACTATTATTTATGAATGAATGTTCATTAATCTCTAATTTTAGCGTAGATCTATTATTCGTTAATTTCATCGTTTTATTGAACTTTTTATCCTTTACCATGTATACTGGTAATATTAAGTAATAGTGTCCCTAATTATAAGAAGACAATGTGTCCCAAGTAGTCATGAATTTATTGAGCAATATGATTACGTAAAAAAATACCTAAAATTTCTTACCTGACGTTTTGTTTGTAAAGAAAAATGTTCCCGATGTTCACATTAAGTTTTTTTGTATTCAAATCAATACACACTTTGTAACGGGGAATTATTGTACGCTATATGAAATTTCTTCATTAGTGGTTGTAATCTTTTTTTTTGATTGTCAATATGAACACAAAATTAATCTGTTATTTTTTTTTAGTGATTGAATATGGTATGTTTATATTCGGGTCTTGCTATTATCCAGTCGACATTTTATAGCTGAACAGAAAAAATTAGTAATTGTTGAATGCATTCATTACACAAATGTACCTTTGAACTCCGGTTGCAATTTGGCTTTTTCCTTCCGCGATAGCCGTGCGTGAATAAAATTTCATGTTGCAAAACTCGCATATTTTGTTTTGTGATGGAGAGCAGAACTCATTAACTCGTAGTCAGGGGCAGAATGGTTGCATTAACCGTAATAAGAAGGGTAGTAAAAATAAACTTGCTCTTATTATTAGCACTGCTTGAACTATCTGTTATCATGATGAACATGGAGGAAAAAATACTAAATACTATTACATCTCATTTTTTGTTCCCGTCAGCGGTAAAATTTAAACCTAACCTTCCGTTAATTAATCTTCTGACGTCTTCTCAACGTAGCATGAAAAACATCTGCTCTTCTGGAAGCTTTAAAAAAGTATAAGGTCCATTTGCTAACTCAACTGTCATGAGAGTTGAACATCAACATATCAAAATTTTGAAAGACTCGTGATTTACAATTCATGATAGACATAGAAATAAAAAAGACGAAAATTCCAACGCCCACAAGCATGACATCCATTTTCTATCAAACTATATTACCTGAATGTTTAACGTCACCATAAACAAATAATCCATTTCATTATGCTCGACTTCTGAGCATGTGTGTATTATAGGTATTTGAGACGACATTATAGTTAAACTGTATATAATAGTATTAACTCATGGATTAAAATATTTAATGTTAGACAACGATAATTCGTAGACAAATTTTGTTCCTACATTGATACAAGCATCGTTCTTTCCATAGGGATTTTGCTTCAGGCGCGAGCTGGAAACAGCCATTCATACTTGTTGACAATGTAGTTAATATTAACAGACAGGGAAAGCCCTGCCCAATGGTTGATCTGCAGTGAAACTGCATTCCCCTTTGTTTCTGCCTCCGTTAAGAGTGGGCATCTCTCCTGGCTCTGAACAACTTTGCCGTCCGAACTTTATTGAATAAACTTGACTATTCCTTTACCTTTGGTATTTCAGTTTGAGTTATTTTGAATCAAACTCATCACTTCGAATTGGCCTTGCTTCCTTTAAAAGGAAAAGCCACTAACTTTAATGAGATGTGTCTAGGGAGAACAACTCGGTGGCAAGTTCTTTCTCTGAGGGAGATCGGCCCTCATACTTTGTGTTATCCTGAAGACCTCCCTCAAGGCTTCTTTCTGTTCAGAAGGGTGAAGTATACTCTGGGGAGTCCTCTCTCTCTGGACAGAGGAAAGTATTTCCTGCCTGTTTAACCCAATATCCTTTTTAGGTGCATTGGAGACAGAGAAAATGAGAGAGTTGTGGGCCTCCTTGGGTTTCTCAGGAGATCCTAGCATATCTGACTTGCTTGGCCTCCTCTCCTCTGGGAGGGTAGCTCCCATAACCATGTCTACAATGAACATGATGACTTCAAAGTTTACAGTGTCTTCTGGCTCTGTGGCTGCCCTTGAATATACATTAGACTCCATATATCTTTTGTGATATGTCCTGGGAATTGCTGATGGAAGCAGTAATCATTTCCATCATCTTCATCTTATCGTCTGGTCCCTTCTCGTCCTCATTTTCTTCCAAAGCTACTGAGCAGTGGAGGAAGAAGGGTGCTTCATCTGGTAGTACCTACAAGAAGTCTTACAAAGTTTTGAGCTGTCGGTCTTCCTCTGTAAAGAAAACTGATCAGTTTTTCTTCTGTGGAGAAGACCAACAGGGCTCAAGCTAGAGTGGTGTTTAACGAGTGATGCACCTGATGCTTCATGCACAAATGCAACTGTCTTTACCAGAATTCCACAGGACCTGTGCATACTAGTGTTAGCAGGGCTATCATTACTGGTGCTGCCAGTGAGGCGCACACCACTAGAAGGCCAAGCCTAAGCAAGGGAGAATAGAGTAGGCAGTATGCTTACCATCCTTTACTCTTTTTTCCCCTAAAGTGGTGCAGGGATCTGGGGATAGCGACAGAACCTGTGGTGTTGTCATCCAGACCTTGCAATCAGTTTTCCTATCCTTTTGTGCACAATTGCAAAGATTACATCTTTCCAGGGTTTTTTTGAGGGTCTTGTGCATGCCGGTGCTCTTGGTGCTCCCTGCACAAATTCTGTTATTGCGATGCACACCACTAGCTAAGTCCAATGTGAGCAAGGGAAGCCAACAGCATGCCGGCCATTTCGATGAATAACTCTCACCCATGTTTGCTTGAGTGAGCTTGCTCTCACTGACCCATGAGGACATTGTTGAAGGCGGGCTGTTGACTACCCATGGCCTTGCTCTCTGGTTATGTGCTCTGTTTTTTACCTGGTTGGACAGGGTGTCAAGGATTGTTCACCTGTTAGCAATGCTTTTTCAGTGGCTACTGAGAAGTGGGTAATCTGATAGGAGTAAGAACAAACATCAAGAGCATATGTTCTTTCTTCTGAGCCTTTCCACCGGAGAGTATGTGGCAAATTTGGTCTTAGGCCTGACTAGCCATTTGCTTAAATGGTTGAGCAATCCCAAGGGCACTCTGGTGGGCCTCACACCTTGCAGGGGACATACCTGAGGATGACTGAGTGCTAGAGGGTCCCAAGGGTCCTTTTCCCCAGGATACAGATACACCCAAAGTACAGAGGCACTTTCTGTAGGGCATTAGACTTATCAGTGAGCATAATGACCCAGTGGGAGACCTTGTTCTTTCCACAGGTGCTCTTTCTGCAATCAAAAGGCATATATGTTCTCAATGGGAGACCAGGCCTTCGACCATACCTTGATCAAAGCTTGCTAATAGGGTTTTGGACCAAGTGAATTCTCTGACTTTTTGGGCAGGAGAATTTGCCAAGGTTCAGTTGGTCTTGCAATTTACTTCCCCAGCACTGACCCATTGGACAGTGCAATTTTCGACTTTACAGGTAGGCCTCCATTTATGCAGCTGTCCAGTATTTTTCCATAGACTGCTTTCAATTGGAAGGAGTCTCTCTTCCTAAATGAAATCATTCCAAGTAGTATCCTAGCTTGACCTTTGGTCATTTACTGTGGTGAACTTGGCATGCTCTGAAGGGTTCAATAAGCAGGAAAGGGATGCCATGTTCTGCAGACTGTTACTGTTTTGGAGGTAGGGTAAAGCCTACTTAGCCCGACAGACAGCTAACGTGTGGGCCAACATAGTCTTGAAGAGATGAGACACTGTGCTGTCCCAATTCTGAGGACATGTTGGCACTAGGGAATAGGCTGGTTCTGAGTTCATCCAGCTTACCATGTGGTGTTCTTCATGGCCCCAAGTGTGGCTGGTCATTTCTCTTTGGTATATAAGTAGTTCCAGCCTTGCTCTGCTCCCCAACGAGGATCCGAGACATCTTCTGTCCCTGCTAGATAGGGAGCTTCATCTCTTTACTTTCAACTGTCCCAACCCTGCTCTAGGAAGGGCAGTAAGAGAAAGAAGGGAGGATGATGCTAAGAGCAGCATTTCCCCCTCACCAGCCTTCCAGTAGTGAGGAGGTGCCTGTCTAAGCCTAGGCAGTCTGGGTAGCAATACAGTGGAGACCTGAGTTGCAGGGTTCTTCAGGAAGGACATCTACCCCCTTTGGAGTCTTCACCACCCCCTCGGTCATGCTTCAGTCCAACCCCAGATGTATGCTCCTTGCGAGCTAGATACATACATTGCTCTCAGAGAGGAGGTAAATGTGATGCTGATCAGAGGCACAGTGGAAAATCTTACAGGATCAGTCCCTATGAAGTCAACAAGTGATTGGAGACTGGTTATCAACCTCTCTCACCAGAATCGGTTCATTCATCACACATGATTCAAGATGAAAACTGTTGCTTGGTTCTTCAATCCATCAGAGAGGGTGACTTCTTTCATTTATTGGATCTCAAGGATGCATATCTTCAAATACCCTGACATTGGTCGTTACGGACATACCTCTAATTTACCCTTAAGAAGAGAGTCTACCAATTCACAGCACTCTGTTTCTGACCTTTGACCACCCACTGAATGCTAACCTGAATGTTCCTGATGGTTTCAGCTTGGGTCTAGTGCTCAGGATACAACTCTTTAGGTATATCAACAATTGGCAAGTCCTGGCAAGTTCAATTCTACATATGCTACAGAACATGGACCATCTTCTTGGGTTTTTGTCATGATCTATGGAAAGTAATAAACTAAAAAAAAAAAAAAACTGGATGTCATCCTCAAGCAGAGTATAAAATACCTGGGTATGCTGAGAGACACAAGAGCAGTAAGTTTTTCCTTCAGAATCTCACATCAGGAAATGCAGTTCCTTTCTCATCAGCAAAAACCCACACAGCAAGAGCAGGTCATTCTGAGTTGTCTCTTGTCCATAAAGAAGAGAGAAGTAGTCTGCCAAATACTGTGCCCTTAAAATGAATGCCATCATCTACATCAGCTTAATAGCAACTTCCTTCTCCAAAAGGATCACCATCCTTCTACATCAGGGCTCTCCAAACTATGGCCCGCGGGCCACATCCGGCCCGCCACATAATTTTATCCGGCCGGCCCGCCAAACAAATCCCTGTGTGGTGGCCTTGAAAAAATATTTATCGCTTAATTATTCAAAGTTTGGGCTGCTGACTGGTGGCGCTCAGCCCGAGTCAGTTTCCCTCTATGTTGTGAAACACTTCACGCAGAAGTAAAGTTGAATTTCCTTCTTCATTTTGCAAATGAAATAATTTCAGATTTGAAAAAACAGTTTTCAGGAGCGATTTGCTGGCCTTGATGCCAAAGCAAATGAAATCAGGCTCTTTCATAATCCATTTGATTGCAATGCTGAAAATCTTCCAACTCAATTTCAAATGGAAATTATTGATCTCCAGGCAAATGACAGACTGAAAGATAAGTATAGAGAAGGAAATCTGATTAAGTTTTATAAATGCCTGCAGCCAGATCAGTTTCCAAATTTGATAAAGTTTGTAGTTTTGTGTCCATTTTTGGTACAACATACTTCAGTGAACAAACATTTTCCAAAATGAAGTATGCGAAATCTAACTATCGAGCAAATTTGTCTGATGATCATTTGAAATCAATTCTTACAATTGGTTCATCTGATCTGGAACCTGATTTCAATGAAATTTTGAAGTCAAAACGTCAGTATCATCCGTCACAATAATTTGGTTGCATAAAACTAAAGGTAGGAATCTATTTAGTTTACCCTGATTTTTTCCAACAAGATATGTTTTAATTTTTCCATGTTTATACTCTAAATATTTGAGAAAATTAAATCACTGGCACTGATTTGTTTTTTTTTCCTTTTTTTTTTCTTTGGCCCGCATAAATGTTTGGAAATATATAATGTGGCCCCTTACATTGAAAAGTTTTGGAGACCCCTGTTCTACATGATGAAGTGGTGTGATATACCATCACTACATGAAGGATAACAGCAGCATTCTAAAACACCAACAGATTATGAGGAACACCACAATTCTGATGGTGGTATGGACTACCATTGCTTCTGCTAGGAGGCCCTTGCTATTCTTCAGTAAAACCTCACACTTAACCCAGTGACCTTACTCCTTCTGACCACTGTCAGGAGAAGAACTAGTCACGCCACTGAGACAATGCAACTGTAACCCTCCTCCTTGAGTGGCGAGCCCATTGAGCAGAGGCCCAATGAGTGTATGTCACTCAGGCAGACTCACAGCTAATAGGACCATCCAATCAAAAACTGTCTCCTTCTTTGTAATCCTCTTTTTAGGCATAAATATGCCATGTATGTACCAATGGCGGCCTATACCTTTAGTAAATGGTAATTTGAAATACATATAAAAAAACTAAATAATTTACTCTAAAGAAGAAAGTTCTGTGCGACCTTTCCATCGTTACTGTATATCTATGGAACAATAAAAACATATAAAACAAATTTTCCTGCTAGACCAATTGTTTAGTTTGTCCAGTTCCACATCTTACAAATTAGCTAAATACCTAGCAATAGCATTATCCCATTTGTTGGTACCTCCGCCAATGCCATACAAAGAACAAAGTCGACTTATAGATCAACGAAATGCACAGATTAGTAGTGAATCTAGGCTAATGAGTTTTGACGTGACTTTATATTCACAAAGGAGATTTCAGGGGATATGTTTTGAGAACAGCCAGCTGGATATACGATTTTCCAAGGCACAATGCTAAAACAATTAATTAAGCTTTATGTAAAATAATGTAAATTTGAATTCAACGGGAAATTTTACTCTTAAAATTTTGTTATGGCATTATGCAACCCTTTGTCCCTAGTGTTAAGTAATTTATATCTGAAAAATTTCGAGGACAAAATATCAAACAAAACCATTCCACAAATGTAGTGTGATTCAGGTATGTTTGATGACATAATATTTTTGGCTAGATAACAAAACAGTAAACAACCTCTGATAAATCAAATGACCTTGCGCCCCAATGAAATTCATATGGAAATGGAAAAGGATGGTTGCCTATCCTTTTTATATTGCCTAATACTCTATGAATTAGAAATGGTTTTAAATACAGTTTGCACAGAAACACCGATGATATTGCTGCCCATGTTCATTTTTATTCTGCGGACAACAGTAGTTAAGAATTCAGTTTTCATTTCAAGGTTCTTTAGAGTATTCTTTTATGTAGCCCTAAATACTTATTGTGATTAGATATGATTAGGAATATAGGCAATAAATTGGCAATATTAAAATAGCCTGACTGTAGCATACAATGCATTAAAAGTGGCAAAAAAGACTTTTTATGTTCACAAAAAGAAAAATACACAAAAAACTTCTTGTACAGTCATAATAAAGGAATGATTTTAAGATATTCCCATCTAATTTTTCGAAGTTTGAAGTTAATTTAGCATATAAGAACAATAAAACCATGACTCATGTATTTATGAAGAACCTGCCTGACGGTACTAAAGGATATGTAGCCAGAGTGCATGTAAGACGTGTTAACTTTTAAACTGATCAAAGTAGAATAACATTGGAAAAGAGAATAGCAGCATAAAAGACTTGTAAGAAATGCACAGGTAATAGTGGAAACTTTTGTACATGTAAGTTAACACAGTCATATAATCACCTGCAGGAACAAAAAAAGATAGTTTAGTCTAATAAAGAGCTTGCAGAAGCATCATTGAGTCTAGTTTTACATGAGAAAATTTCCGGCAAGAAAACAACCTGAATATTAGTCATGGCATGAATAGACTTGATCCATTAAACTTGAAACAAATGTGCAAGGAAGGTACTTGAAAGACGGGCAAGAGGGATGTGTATTACATATTCATTATCTCCCATTGGCTGCAACTAGCCATTGCTAAAACTGATCCGTTCAGGTTGTTTTGTTTCTAGGAAATTTATCTTATAATGTTGTTTTCCGTGCTATAATTTCAAGTTAATCACATTTCTGCGGCAGTTTAATGTGAGGGCAGGAGCAGGATGAATATTAAATTTAAAACATATTAATTCATATTACAACATTAACACATATGCTGAAAACACTTCCAAGTTGGAATTGTAATAATTAATTCTCACAACAAACTTGGAACTACCACTTCACGTGAACACAAGCAATTTGAAATGTTTGATGATTGGAGGGTGGATGATCACATATAATTTGCAGCCCTCTAGCTTCGGTAGTTTTTAAGATCTGATGGACAGAAAAGTGAGCATGGACAGACAATCATATATCAATAGTTTTTCTTTGATAGAAAAAGTAATAATGAAAGGTGTAGATAAATGAAATGTGAGACTACATTCACTATTATTTTACTATGATGCTTATATTCATTACATTATTATGTACCCTTCTGTTATGAATATTACTGATGTCTAATGTATAATAAATACACCTCCTCCCATGTACTTTTATTAACATTACAATATTCTATTATGAATAAGGCAATGGCCCGAGGGCATGGTAACATTGTATTTTTCCACCACTGGCCATTCCATATCAGTGAATCATCCAGTTTTCTCTCGAGACGTATGTTTCTCTGTCCACTTGTATATAACTCTGATGAACCTACTTGCTTCTACATAGTGTTTCCTTCCTCCCTTCAAGAGAAACAGTCACAGGATGGAATCAACCCTGCTATGGCTCTATAAGGAGCCCCTAACATGGCACAGTGAAGTGATATATGAAGTTTACTAATGTTTACAATTAGCAAGAAGACGACGGACGGTGCCGCTATTGCAACTTGGATACCCATGGATTACAGTGATAACATGCGTTTCATTGTGCAGTGCTTATTCAAGTGTAAGCGTTTGTGTTCTCTCAATTTTTCCATAAGAGTTTTTTAAGTGGTTTCCCAGCGTTGTGTTCCGTTATTTCATACAAAATAAGGAGAATAGGACTATGCATGATAGGCCGGCACATCGACATCACACTACTTCCGACTTTTTTCGGGTAAACTGAGTTTGAAATGCATGCATTTCAAACTCAGTTACTCCAGTTACTCAGTTACTCAGTCGCATGACGACTCACCAGTCACCAATGGTCCAGTTACTTCCCTCACCCCTGGGAATCATACTGCTACCCCGGCACACACACCACACTGTCATAATAGAAATGCTTTATACTGTCAAAACTTTTATTTTAAAGAAAGAACTATTCTTTTTATGCTCTTTCTTCTTTATGCACTGGAAGCGTTTTTTCACTATTTCAAGAGGAATGTACAGATACTCCACATGCACAAGGGGAGGAGGACAATTTAATTCATAGTGGAGGAAAATTTAATCCAAGTGGTAGGACAATTTATTCCAAGTGGAGGAGTACAAAGTGGATATATGTCACCACTGCCCCTCTCCCCACATTATACTCATCCCCAATCAGCTATAGGAACCGAGTTTCTTCATTTAATTAAATATTTGTCTTACTCTCGAGACACAGAGGATCTTGGAATATACCCTGGATATTCCTCCCGATACACGATAAGACAGTAGAAGAGGTCTTAGATTAGCTACAGGCTCTGTGAAGAGCCTACAAAATGAAGCCCCTCACAGAAGAAAACTCTTAAGCTGTAGTCAGTTAGAAGGAGAAACATTCTCAGATTTTTATGTTTGACTCAAACATGTTGCCGAGGAAGGGGACATTTTGCCCTGGAAATTTTCAGTAGGTGAGGAGACTCAACTCAAGATGATAATTCTCATGGGAATTAAAAGATGAGGAGTTAATAAAGAAATTCATCTCCCTCAATGCCACAGTCTCACTAAAGGAGGTGGTTTAACACCTGCTGTTCATATGAGGCTGCCAGGAAAGTAACTTCTGCTATTCATTCCCCACCCTCTCAATTGTGTGCCATCTCTGCGTACAAGAAACAGAATGGACACGCGAAAATTTCAGCTTCAGCTCCAGCTTCCAATCTGTTGTCCCCTGCGAGAGTTGTGCGCATACACTTAGTTCTTTGGATAAGTCCCCAGTAGCTGATAGTAACTGCGCAAACTGTCGTCATTGAGGTCATTTGGCCAGGACACCCGAAATGCCCGGCCAACACCGTTCAGTATCGAGTTTGCTATCACGTGGACATTATGATAAGTATTGCAAATCAAAGGAGAAGGCTAACACACGAGTAGCCCATGAAATGGCAGTGCTATCCCACTTGCTACAGGAAAACCTCAGGCTTCAAAGAAGTCCAGCTGCTGGTACATGGAAGCTGCTGGCAGGTCACCTAAATCCCTCTGTGTACTCCTTTCCCATGGCGGTGTTGCATCTTAGATTCAGATGTTACCTGATACAGGCGGCGAAGTTACCGTCACTGGATCACAGCACCTTGATCCCTTGAAAGATCACTTGGAACAGTCTGAAGCCTTTTGCTACAAATGTAACAATAACTGCAGATGGCTCACTTATGAAACCTGCTCTGGGCACCTTCCAGGCCACCCTTACTCTTAACAAATATTCTTGTTCTGCCATGATACAGGTTCACAATGGCATCCCAATACCACTATTGTCTTAAAGTCACTGTCTGGAACTAGCCATCATCCCTCCTGACTTCCCCAAGCCAATTATTGCTGTCAAACATGTGAACAGTGCAAGGAACATCCCCTTTCCGCCACCACATCCCCTGCGGAGACCAAAGAATTTTTTCTACGAAAATTGAAGAACGTGGTGGTCTCCAAAGAGGATCTCAAAACAGCACCATTTCAGCCAGTGACAGGTTCCTCCTAGGAGGATTCACCTTAAGGATAGTGCAGTGCTCTTTGCTGTCCACACACCACGTCAGTTTCCCTTCACTTTTCTGAAGCAGGTCAAGGAAGAACTCAACTCCATGGTCGCCCAAGGGATTATTCAATCAAGCCTTCTGGTGAGGAATCTTCAGAATGGTGCCACCCCCTCGTCATGGTACCTAAAGCCTAAGGCGTGCAAATCACTGTCGATCCCACCAAGCTTCAAAAAAACCAGTCTACCAACCAACACACCTCTTCTCCAACTCCATTCACCTCCATCCACAGTGTTGAATCAAAGGAAAGATATTTTACCACAGCAGATGCCTTATGTGGGCATTGGCAATGATGGAACTCGCTGAGGAAGATCACACTTGACGACATTCATCACACCTATACAGCCAATTAAAAGAGGACCAGCCCTGCCAGTGGTTCTCAGACTGATGCTGCCTGCCTTTATTGGATTGTGGGTACGCCCTCCTACAGGACCATGGTAATGGCAGACTTCATCTAGTGCAGTACTGCTCCTGTGCTCCCTCACAGACACTGAGTCTTGCTATGCCACCATGAACTAGAAATGCTATCTGTAGTCTGAGCTATGTTATTTTTAAGTGTCGGTTATACCTCCCAGGCCTCCAGCATTTTACCCTATGACTGATCACTGACCACTCGTCCAATTCTTAACCACTATTCACTTGATGCGATCAAGAAACCCCCACCTTCAGTGTCTAAAGGAAGAGATTTCAGCATACCTCTACACTGCAGTGTGGGGCGGGATGGCAAGCAGCTATGCATTCCTGATGCGTTTATCACGAGCCTCAGTCAGTCATCCCACTCCAGAGGATAACATCACTTGTGTTGTGCTGATGCGCAATAAACCTAAGGAGTATTGTGACTGTCAATGCTGTCACCTCTGAGGAAGATGCTCCATGCCAGGATGCTGACAGAACTCTCCAAGTACTCCAAGCTGCAGCAAGAGCAGATCCATCATATACCTCTCTTCTAAACTGTGTGACTTCAGGATTCCTCTAAAACCAATAGAATCTTCATAACTCCTTACTACCTTTTTCTGGAAACCTTTCTTGGAAATTGATGGACAACCTTTCAACTGATGATGACCTTGTTTTTTACAGAGCAAGAACTGTGGTTCCTTCCGCCCTACACGTCACACATTTGCCCGTCTTCATGACAGTCACTGAGGTGTGGAAGCCACGAAGTGGCGCGCTAGACTACTATTTTTTTGGCCAGGTATCGACTCCGACATCACTAGTACTGTCAGAGCCGGTGAGTCTTGTCAGATGTTGCAGCCCAGTCTCCAACAGGAACCCCTTTTGATGATGATCACTCTTTGAGTCTGTCTTGGCTGACTTTTTTTAGCTTCGCTGGAAAATCCTTCCTCATTGTCACTGACCAACTCTCCAGGTGGCCCGTTGTTGTCCCGTGTACAGGCGACACCACTGCCTCCAACACCATAAGGATCTTTTGTTGCTACTCCAGGGAGGTTTGTGTTCCCTTCACCTTAGGACTGATGGCGGACCGGAATTCACGAGCCAAGATTTCCAGGATTCTTGAAACGTTGGGGTGTCCACCCTGTGATGTCTTCACCACACTACCCCAGCCCAATGGCCATGCCGAAGCTGCTGTGAAATCCATTAAGCACTTATTCTCAAGACAGCACCTTCTGGCAATATAGATTGTGAGGAGTTTTGACCGGGGCCTCTTGGAACTGCGGAACACCCCCAATGTGGAATGCAATTAAACAAAGTAAGGTAATGCAGATGAATTAATTAAGAAGTGGGCAACTGCTTCTAGTATTGTAATTTACCAGCTAAATATTCAAGCTTGATTGTGTAACCATTATTTACAGAGACAAAAGTTGGTGAAAACTTATGTTTAGTACTGTTTGCTCGATTATTGACTATGCAGTATCTGTGTTAACAGATATGTACTCTGAGAAAGAGCTGTCTAAAAATTAGAAATGATTCAACATCAAGCTATGTGTATTATATTAGGATGCCCAATGAGTACATGCATTAAGATCATGAGGTCAGAGTTGAATCTTCCTAGCATCATTGTCAGATAAATCATGAAATTAGTCTCTGTTGCCTATTAGTTAGAAGCATTAGGAGAAGAGAAAAAATGTTGAAAAATGGGTATTTGTACTATGTCTGGTGTTTGCAGTACCTTTAAACCTTAAACAGACCAATGGCCATTTGAGGAAACTGTATAGAATATTGTCAGATATGATGTTGTTAAGTACTGTTCAAAATATAAAACCCAATTGTTCCTAAGCCATGGCAGTGGAGTGGATTAGATATGTGTATATCTAAACTGGATTATAAGAAAAGTGAATGTAACTTGTTGGAGTTAAGACAATGTTTTCCTTGGTAAAATAAGTTTTTTGCCCAAATGTATTTCATTCATATGTATTGTGATGGCTCGGTAAATGATAATAAAGTTGGTTGTGGGATCGACATCAGGGAGTATTATGACAATACTAGATGTTGATGAAGTGATTTCTAAGAGGATTGAGGATAATACTTCCTTTACGGCAGCTGAGTTGCATACCATTCTCGAGAGATTAAAGAGGTGGCATGTAAAGTAAAAATATGTTTGTTTTCATTGACTCTCAGAGTGCATTATTTGTTTCTGAACGGCAAAAGTCCCTACTAATAATGATATGGTTATTCACTGCAAGATGTTGGTTTGTGTTCTTAAGAGATAGGTTTTCCATTGACTGAAGTTGCTGACAACTTAGACAAAACCAAAGCAAGCAACATAAAAGACCTACGCATTATGAGCCTTAGTAGAATTAAAAAAGGAATAACAAAACAAAAACAAATGTTTTGGGAGCAGAAAATGCAGTTAGAATTTTAGAAGAAGGTAGTGCTAGTATGATGCACTACCTTTATGTGAGTGAAAAAACACCCGTATAATTTATGGAAAGGCTTTATTCTAAACTTGACACCTTTAATATGAGGCTAAGGCTAGGTTATACGTAATTATTATGGCAATACGTTGATGACAATGGCAAAACCTAGTAGATTGTGTGGCGAGGTATTCTCTCACACTTTAGAGCATTATATGTTGGGAGTGTTCTGACATCTAGAATTTAGAGAAAGATCAATAACTAGTGTCTCTGAAATGGTTTGTTTTTCTTATGAATAACAATGTAACTGAAATGATAGTTCAAAAATTTCCCAAGTTATTTTGGAATAAGTCTGTAATATGGTAAAATGATTTTTGTGTTACTTAGAAGGGAAGGGATGCATAAGCATGCTTATGCATTCCATTTGATGTATTTTTATGTCAATAACCATTTGAATTTGAATTTGAATTTATTAATGACAATAACAGGAGGATTGTCAATACAACTGACTAGTGTAGGGTGGCCATAAGTCCCATCTTCAAATGTGGAGAACCAAAAACACTTTTAATTTGTTATGAGTGAGGTGAGCCCGAAAATCCATATCAGTGAATGATTTGATTTGGTACTGTTTAGTGAACAATCTATAATGATTAAAGACAGAAAAATGAGATAGTTGGCACCTGACTAGATTTCGTCAAGGTAATTCTCGTAATATACCTGGATGGAATGACTTGGTCAAAGGTCTATATTCATACTCATGAGAAATGTTTTTACTGTGGAGCAAAATGGTAGCCCGAGAGGAAGGACCAATTCGGAATTAAAGCAATCAACTCAACCAACACCTGCATCTACATACTGAAAGAATGACAGAACTATTACCTATCAGCCTCTCCTGTTTTTTTTCCTTTGTTTTGTGAGAAAAGCATTTGACAGAGTAAACTACCCGAAGCTCTTCCTGAAGCTGCATAAAAGAGGCACGCTACTATATCTAATTGACATTTTACATTGCTGGTTCTCCACACAGTAATTCTGTGTCAAATGGGGTAACGTAATATCGTACACCTTTTGGCTCCCTATACCCGTTTTCATACGTACACAGATACCTTGAATGTCAAACTGAACTCACTCCCAATCGGGTGCACTGTTAATAAACAACTATAAACAACCTTTATTACGCCGACGATATGGTTCTGATTTCCCCATCAGTGCAAGGTCTCCCCACGACTCATCGACACTTACTGCCAATAATGCGGAGGAATTTGATATCCTATACAACGAAATCAAGACCAGTGCATGTCGCTGCTCCTGAGATCGCTTTAAGCATATTGCAGAACCACAATTTTCATCGGACATCATAGGCTGGAATTCGTGCACGAATTTCTGTATTTGGGTACATTATCACAGACGACCTAAAAGATACGGCAGACATAGAACGGAGGCGTCGTAAACTATGTGCAACTGGCAACATGATTGCATGTTAGATTTGCAGAAGGCAAGAAGATTTGCCTTCTGTCACCGAGACATGAAACTGCTGCTCTTCCACCCTCGTATTGCTACAGTATTTATTGGTGTTCTCTCCTGAATCGAACTACACCCCGAGAGACATCACTGTCGTACACAACTACATTTTATTTTAGACGCCTCACAAACACTCCTCGCTACCTCTCCGCCACAGTGATGTTCATAGAAAACCGCCTGGACAGCTTAAAAATCATTGTGAGGCGAACAACGTCCAGTCTGATAATCCGAGTGAGAAACAGCAGCAATTCGCTCATACAAGCATCCTAAGGAGTGAAGCAAGAAGATCTAATTTCTGGGAAAAGATGGGAAATGAGGCGTTTGTTCCCTAAATGACTCGGTCTCTGTATTGGCAAGATGTCATCTGCATAATCTTTCATTATTATTATATTTATTGCTGATATTTTACTTTTTCAGTATTACTGTGAATACTATCATAATGAATTACTATCAAGTTGAAGTTTTTCTACATTCCAATTTTTGTATTTAACACTCTGTGCACTAACTATTATAACGCTAAATGAATTTTTTTCTCTCTAATATTATTACTGTCATTACCAGTATTATGATCGCTATCTTTTAGTACTACCTCAGTATTTTGTGGATAGTGCAGCTTATCCATTTTTTTATCATGTTGTCTCATGTAACTCTATATGTATGTTACAGTTTGTATTTTTGCATATTCCATGTATTTGGCCCCTGAGCTGAAACAAAGGATAATTATTAATACAAAGATATCTGAAATATATATATATATATATAATATATATATATATATATATATATATATATATATATATATATATATATATATATATATATATATATATATATATATATATATATATATATATATATATATATATATATATATATATATATATATATATATATATATATATATATATATATATATATATATATATATATATATATATATATATATATATATATATATATATATATATATATATATATGTATATATTTTATATATATATATATATATATATATATATATATATATATATATATATATATATATATATATATATATATATATATATATATATATATATATATATATATAGATATATATATATATATATATGTTTGTATATGCACTGTGTTCCAGCATAACTCTAAAACACATTGAGCAATTTCAACCAAACTTGGTATACATAAGCCTTACCATCTGGAAAAAAATAATGTGGGGGCAAAACTCCCTTGTACCACAGGGGATTGTGGGGAAGGGTGAAATGTGAAAATAACCAAAAAACAACAGACATCAGTGTCTAATACATAGTTTTTAAGGTCGTTGAGATGAATGGTGACACTCCCCAAGAGCTGTGCTAAAAAAAAAAAAACTATGCAAACTTTGAGGTTTGCCAATCTAAGAAAAAACACAATGACAAGAGAAAGATGTGCAAATGCACACACTTTGTAAGGAAAAATATGTAGAAAATTCTCCCTAACATTCCACAACAAGTTGTAAATGACTATTTACAACACTTTGTGGGTCCTCTTTTTACACGACAATCATAAATTTTACAAGTTATACATGTTTTTTTTCTAATAATTAGTTTTAATTTTCTTTTGTACATTTATAATTATAGCTCACGACAATATCATAACAGAGTAAGAAATAAACTCAGTAACAAATTCTGAGTATATTTTGTTTTTTGTAAATAAATTAACTGAAATCAAAGATACAGAGTACTTTTTTGGATTATTATTATACTTATACACTTTTTTATTTTTTTAAAATATTTCTTTGCACTTTTCCTTTGCAAAACTTACTATCATAACCGACATATTATCATAAAAGATGAAAACTAAAAACTAACAGCAACCCTTGGGCATATTTATGAAACAAATATGTAAAAAAGATGCCATGCGTGAGAGAGAGGCAGTGAATATACCCTTGAAGTGAAGTACAGAACTAATAATAAGCTGCCTAGAATCAGCAAGCTAAGCCAGTCTAAAAGTTGATTTAGTAAGTTTATGGGCTATTTAAGTAATGGAACCTCTTTCCCCGCCCATAATTACTCCAAGTCAATGGTGCATATTACTGATTCTCACCAGGAGGTAATCTGTCCACCACTCAAAAACCTGGTATTGTTATTCATATGAGGGTATCTTTCCATTAAGGTTATGTCTAACCCCAGGGAGGGAGTGAGAGGTTGCTGAGAAGTATAGTGACACTTGCAATATCCTTCAAGTCCAAGTTCAATTCACAATTGGAGGGAGGCTCAAGATATTAGTGTCTAATCCATAGCTTTTTGAGGTTGTTGAGATGAATAGAGACACTCCTGATGCCCTTTAATTCCAAGTTCAGCCCCCAATAGGAAGGGGGGGGGGGTGAGAAGTGGTGGCATATAAAATCTCTAAAATGCTGGGCAACGTGACTGAAGCAACTATCTTAACAGGAAAAGAAGAGAGAGAGAGATAGTTTATTGGTTGTCATTCAGATATTTCCTGGGCAACGTGGGATTGGTCAGCTGGTATAACAATAAAATTAACATTTGATGATGGTCTTAGTAATAATAAGTCAACAATAATTTAACTGATCATGTTCATTTGGATAAAATGTTTTGCTTTCCTAAAGAGCAAGCTGGTAACATACACATCAATTTGTAGTAATCTCATTTTAGTAACAATCACTTCATCATACGCTCTATTTACCACACCAGATACAATGAGCAGAGCATCTACCTGAAGTCGAGGAGCGGTCATGTTATGAGTAACTCTTGGGGATGGATTCACCTCTACAGTGTGGGAGAGCTAACTATGATATATGGCAGGTTCACCAGCGAAAAAAATGTTTGAAATATTTGGGGAGGTGAATGCTGCCAACATTACATTGGTATGCCTTCCCATATCAAAAGCACATTGTATATATGCATGACAACTGTACTGTTCACCACTCAATATTTTGTAAAATGGTAGTTGAAAAACATGAGAGATATCAACGTTCTGTGTGTCCCACTAAGGCTTTGCAACCTCACCGAACGAAACGTGGGATCACACAAGAAGAGCGTTATCATTGTAGCTTATGCAACAAGCTGAAACTGTGGCCGGTAATAAAGTCACAGCAAAAATAGTCACAATTTTGGTTAAAAAAAATTTCACAGGAAAAAAGATACAATAATTTATGGTGGCCGGCAATAAAGTCACAGGGAAAAATTCACAATGTTTCTTGCGGGTCATTATCTTTAAGCCATTCACATGCCGCAAAGTGGATACATACTGGGTTAAAGTAAAAAAAACATCCCCAACGGGTTTGTACTAAGCACACCACAAAGGTGGATACATATTGGTTTAAAACCCTGGGGATCACTATCTAGGAAAGGATAATGTGTGTTTTTTTAATGTAACTTTTTTCCTGATTTTTTCTGTGGCTTTATTTCCTTTTGTCCTTTTGTCATATCATGGCAATTTTATTACATGAATAATTATTTTTGGCACACACAAAACACACAGCCCACACACACATACATACAAAACATATATATATATATATATATATATATATATACTATATATATATATATATATATATATATATATATATATATATATATATATAATGGATTTTTTAAGGTATGTACCCGCCTATCAGTTTGGTATCCCGAATTCGCTCCCCGCTGCTGCTAATGTGTAACAAGAAAGTTATTTCTGGTTATTAGAAATTCATTAGCACATTAGCAGCAGCGGGGGAGCGAATTCGGGATACCAACTGATAGGCGGGTACATACCTAAAAATCCATTATATATATATATATATATATATATATATATATATAATATATATAATATATATATCAAATTGAGATATATAATATATATATATATATCAAATTGATATATATATATATATATAATATATATATATATATATATAATATAATATATATATATATCAAATTAAGTACAAAAGTTAAATACACTTTAGTTTAACCAGACCACTGAGCTGATTAACAGCTCCTCCTAGGGCTGGCCCAAAGGATTAGATTTTTTTGTTTTTGTTTTTTTTTTTTTGTTTTTTAGACAGCTAGGAAACTAATTGGTTACTTAGCAACGGAACTACAGCTTATTGTGGGATCCGAACCACATTATATCGAGAAATGAATTTCTAATAACCAGAAATAACTTTTCTTTTGTTACACATTAGCCAGCAGCGGGGAGCGAATTCGGGATACCAAACTGATAGGCGGGTACATAACCTAAAAATTCCATTATATATATATATATATATATATATATATATATATATATATATATATATATATATATATATATATACCTAAAAATCCATTATATATATATATATATATATATATATATAGTATATATATATATATATATATATATATATATATATATAATGGATTTTTAGGTATGTACCCGCCTATCCAGTTTGGTATCCCGAATTCGCTCCCCGCTGCTGCTAATGTGTAACAAAAGAAAGTTATTTCTGGTTATTAGAAATTCATTTCTCGATATAATGTGGTTTCGGATCCCACAATAAGCTGTAGGTTTCCGTTGCTAAGTAACCAATTAGTTCCTAGCTGTCTAAAAAACAAAAAAACAAAAACAAAAAAATCTAATCCTTTTGGGCCAGCCCTAGGAGAGCTGTTAATCAGCTCAGTGGTCTGGTTAAACTAAAGTGTATTTAACTTTTGTACTTAATTTGTAAAAACAAAATAAAATTATACTGATTTACTTCTAGCACTGACATTTGACCAGCATTGGTAGTTCTATTAATCTGATTCTGAGTCAAAAACTGAATAAATACAATTTATAAATCTATTGCGAGATCTCTATAAGAAAATCCATAACAGAAGTCTGGTTTATTTTAAGAACAATAAGAGTGGAACTGTCGTCTTGACAGTAATATGTAATGACAGTAAGGCTAAGCGGAGTAAAAGTCACAACTACATAATGGCTGATCAATGAGATTTACAAGTCTTTTTTTTTTTTTTTTCCTTCCAAGCCTATAACAACCACAAATATACACATGACACCAGTGATATATACTCAGCTGACGTAAATGAAGGCATGAAGCACATAGATTGTTAGATTAATTAGCATCAGAAATAGTATTTCATCAGCAATGGGTCATGTTATCACTCGCTGGTTTGCTTCTCTCAATTTGATATATATTCTTAAAGACTCCATCATCATTATGGAAATGGAATACCCAAAGAAAGTGATTCGATATAGGAAGAAGAACTGCCTACCAAAGCAATCACTTAACCCTTAAATGCCGAAGCGGTATTTTAAAAAATCGTCTGCCGTATGCCGGTGGGGTTCAGGAGAGAGCGCCGAAGTGGAAAAATGTTTTTATAAAAAAATCACAGCACGCTTAGTTTTCAAGATTAAGAGTTCATTTTTGGTCTCCTTATTTTGTCATTGCCTGAAGTTTAGTATGCAATCATCAGAAATGAAAAAAGATATCATTATTATATATATATATTGGGATATATGACAGTGCGATTTAATTTATAATTGTATATACAAATTGCGCTGTGAGCAAAACGGTTTAAAGCTAACGAGTAAATTTTTTTTTCGTTGTATTGTACACTAAATTGCAATCATTTTTGGTATATAAGACATTGTAAAACAATCAAAGCAACACAGAGAAAAATACTATCACAAAATGATGCATGAATTCGTAACGTGCGGACATAAAAAAAGTTTTTTTTTCAAAATTTACCTTAAATCGAAATATTGTTCTCAGAGACTTTTAATGTATTTCAAAATGAAGATATATGATTGAAAATTACTAGACTGTAAGAGTTTCAGCTTAAAATGGTATTTTTTGTCCATTCCGGTCGAGTTAAAGTTGACCAAATGTCGAATTTTTTTTATTTATCATTATTTATGTGCAAATATTTAAAAAATGAGAAAAGCTACGACCTTCATTATTTATTTTGTATTCTACATGAAATTGCGCACATTTACATATATAAAACTCTATGAAACGGCTTAATATGAAAATGGAGCAAAATATTACGAGAATGCAAAGTAAGCATTTCGGAGATTTGCGGCGGAGAATCCGGCGCGGCATGAAGGAAAATTGTTTCAGAAATCACCATAAATCAAAATATTGTGCTAGAGACTTCAAAATAGGTTTCAAAATTAAGATAAATGATTGAAAATTACTAGACTGTAAGAGGTTTAGCTTAAAATTTTACGTTTTTTCGACCATTTCCGTCGAGTCAAAGTTGACCATACGTCGATTTTTTCTATTTATCATAATTTACATGCAAATATTTAAAAAATGAGAAAAGCTACGACTTCAATTATTTTGTATTTTAAATTAAATTGCGCACATTTTCATATATGAAACTCTATGAAATGGCTAATATGAAATGGAGCAAATATTACAAGAACGCGAGTAAGTATTTCGAAGATTTGCGGCAGAGAATCCGTGCGCGGAGGGAAGGAATTTTTTTTTTTTTCAGAAATTCACCATAAATCAAAATATTGTGCTAGAGACTTCGAATTGGTTTCAAAATTAAGATAAATGATTGATATTACTAGATTGTAAGAGATTTAGCTTACAATTTCGTTTTTTCAACCATTTCCGTCGAGTCAGATTTGACCAATACATCGATTTTTTTTTATTTATCATGATTTATATGCAAATATTTAACAAAAATGAGAAAAGCTACGACCTTCAATTAGTTTTTTGTTTTTGTTGTAAATTTACATAAAAATTGCACACATTTTCATATATAAAAACTCTATGAAACGGCTAATATGAAACGGAGCAAATATTACGAGAATGCAAAGTAAGCATTTCGGAGATTTTACGGCGGAGAATCCGCGCGAGGAGGGAGGAAGGAAATTTTTTTTTTTTCAGAACTTCACCATAACTCGAAATGTTGTGGTAGATACTACGAATTGTTTTCAAAATTAAGATAAATGATTGAATATTACTAGACTGTAAGAGTTTTAGCTTACAATTGCGTTTTTTTGACCATTTTGGTCGAGTCAAAGTTGACCAAACATCGATTTTTTTCTATTTATCGTGATGTATATGCAAATATTTCAAATATAGAAAAGCTACGACCTTCAATTATTTTTGTTGTATTCTAAATGAAATTGCGCACATTTTTCATATCTAAAAAACAAAACTCTATATAACGGCTAATATGAAATGGAACAAATATTATGAGAATGTGACATACCCATTTCGAGATTTGCGGCAGAGAATCCGTGCGCGGAGTGAAGGAAAAAGTTTTTTTTTTCAGAAATTCACCATAAATAGAATATTGTGCTAGAGACTACCAATTTGTTTCAAATGAAGATAAATAATTGAATATTACTATAATGTTAGATTTTGGTAACTTACCCATACAATATATACATATATATATATATATACATATACATATATATATATATATAATATATATATATATATATATATATATATATATATATATATATATATATATATATATATATATATATATATATATATATATATCTTACAAGTGTGCAATGTTTAGTGAAATCACCCACTGGAGACAGGCTGTAAGGGCAGCTTACTTTAGTAAAGGAATTTGAGTACGTAAGCGTTTAACCGAGAGATGACTTGGTCTTGTAGTCAAGTTATGTCCATTTCGTTTGTACGGATGTTACAGCCTAATAGCTCAAGGCACTTGCGAAAGCCACAGCCACCATTCTTTTTTGGCGAGATCAAAGAGGTCAGGTGGTACACGCCGAGTGTTGGGAGAGGACCCCAAACCCCCATCGTAAAGGTATGACACATATTTTGTAAGACTTAGAAAACCGTTAACTTTGAAAAGAGAGAGAAGTGTGAATACCTTTTTTTTTTACTTAAATACATTGAAAGATTGATGTGTGAAGTGTATCTTTTATCCATTATTATCTTTATTACAGATGGGTCCTATTCCATGGCTAATTTAGAGACGGGATTCTCTAACCTGACTAATATAATAAACTTATTGACATTTTGGGTCTGGGAGTGAATTCTTAGGCAGGAGGTAGAATGTTAACTTACTAGTTTCTTTACGGGCAGATTTTGTTCTATTTTATATCCAGCTGCTTTGGGTAATAAATAGTATATTTTTATACTTATAGATCTTAATAGCCATACGACATGGTTGCAGACAGAGGGCACCATTTACAACAGGTAAGGGTTTTCCATTTGTGTAGTTTAATAAAAAGGGGGTAAGAGTGGTGGCAGGCGGTTTAAGAGGCTTTTTACATATTTTATAAGCTGTAGGTATGCTAACGAAGAGACTGGTGACAAGTTAGACATAGATGATTTTTTTTGGTAGGAAAAGGGGTTACAATCATGTCACAGGCAACTTGGGGCTCTTTTTGCTGATTCAAATGGGTTGGACAGGGAGAAGCTGTTCGTGTTCGTCTCTCAGGCTAAGTCAGTGTCAGCCATTGGGATTCTTGAAACACCATGTTTTAAAACGTGAAGGGGAAAAGTTTTAATTGACGTATTAAAGTGTTTCGAAAATGTAGTAAATAGTTCACGCATATTTGCGGTGCGTATACGAATTCGGTTTCCAGTCATATGAAGGTGTTAGTGATTTTCAAGTTTTTTCTTTCTTATTTTCTTCTTTTTATCTTTTATATTTTTTTTTTTACTTTTTGTTTGTTGTTATATCCCTATTGTTTGTTTGCGGGGAATTTACTCGAGCGGAGTTTTTTTGTTGCGAGTCATGCCCTAAGAGAAAAGAGAGAGAGAGAGAGGAGAGAGAGAGGAGAGAGAGGAGAGAGCTGGGGTGTGAGATGGTCGCCGAGGTGGTAGCACTTAGTAAGCATTTTGCAATTTTTCTTTTTCTATCCCCTCCCTATTTTTTTGTTGTTGTTACTTTTGTGGGATAATATACTGGGCGTGGGGCGTGTTTGCCGTTTGTTAGCCATTATTGGGGAAAAATTTGTGTTAATTTTTCTGGATTGGGTTTTGTGTATATAAATATCATTGATATTATTGAGACCGGGGAAGCTTATAGAAACAAAATAGCTTTTGGAAAACAGAGAAAGATGGCGAATGCTAAGAGTACCACAACGCTACTGCATCACGTAACGAATGTGAGTGCTGGCATGAGTCCATTTAGAGGGATGGTAGATGGCGTTTATCACAGCCTATCCAAATTTTTATTGAAGGAGTTAATAAATTATTTAGCGGGAAAGAATATATCAGACGATATAGAGGCATTTAGAGAGGCGCAAAGCTTTGTAGATTTCAATAGGGGAGACCCCCTCTCCCATCGTTGCCGGAGTTTCCAATTTACAAAATGTCGTACCTGGACGGACTTGCAAGCATTTTTGAAAACAGCGTATGGCTCAAAGGAACATGGAATATGGTGAGGGACCTTCGGGGGTCTTTATTAAATACTATGGAAGGGCACTAATAGCCTCATAGAACATACTTCAAAACTTTTTTGACGCAGTGGCGGATTGGGTAAGAAAATTGAAAAAACCATCTAAATGGGTTACAGGGAGTAATGTCTCTCTTGAGAACATTCATAAACTGATCTATTTTTCCCTGCTCTTGCATGATGTACCGGATGCGATAGTGAATAGCTTTGATGAAAAGATTGAACCTACTTCAGACCAAGAATTACATTTATGCCCAAACTGAGAAACGTATGTCTAAATGTCCCACTGTAGATAGCACAATTTTTTAATGGACAGGCCCGAGGGATAGAGTGCAAAGACACAGAATTTTCTCCTCCCCGTCTAGCGCAAAAGTTGAATATAACAAAAGATTGATCGATCAAAAGCAACAACAGTTGTGATGTTTCAACTGCAATAAACTAGGGCATCCAAGAAATTGTGGAATGTGTAAGAGTACCGATCATTATTGGCAGTGTTGTCCGTCTCATATAGGAGAGATGCAGACCTACACCTCAAGGTTCTGGTAATTATAATGTGAGAACTTCCCTGGCAGGTCAAACCAGAGGGCAAAGGGATCTCGGAGAAATTTTTGTTTTTGGAAGCCTGATCAACAAAAATAAAAAGGGTCACAGGTGATTGGTAAATGCCATTGTGGTCTCGTGGGGACGCCCCAGAGCCCAGGCCTATAGTCTATGGAACAGTAGGGGATGTGGATATCCCGATATTTATAGCTCTGGGGCATCAATAAATCTAATGGACTATAATTTGTATCAATCCATGTTTTCCAATTACCCTTTGCAACCCTCAACGGAGACGGTGTGTGATGTGCAAGCCCATTGATTAAATACCCTTGGTTGTGTTTAAATACAGTTTACTCTCAGTGACAGAGTGTTAACAGAACCATTTTTGGTAATGAAAAGGAATTGCGTTAGGCAACAGACTTTTTGCTGGGTCATCCTGCTTGTAGAAGACAAGATTTTGATCCATGCAGGTGTTAATGGGATAATAGTCGGGATACCGGTGGTGTTTTTCTGCTTTATGAGGACGTGAATAGAATGGAGGACATGGAGGTTATTGAAAGAGGAGATGTGCTCGTGGTTATATTAATGGCGGTGATAACGAGTGTTATGGAGAAAAGGTAATATTAAAACAAAACCACGTTGCTGATACGGGAAATGATTACGGGGGTTTCTATCAGAGTTCACAGTGATAACAATGGTGGTGATGATACTTTGGATGGTGATGTTGATACTAATATTGATGTTATTTCGGATACTAACAATGCTGGGGATGATACTGAGGATGGTAATGTGTATGGGGCGGTGGAAAGGGGAGGTACTAACCACAAATATAGAGGTGTTTTTTATATCCGAAGATATCATGTTACTACCTGGTTCGAAGACTATGGTAAAAGTTAAATGAAGGAAATGAGAAAACCCACAGATGTGTGTGTTATTGAAAATAGCGAAAAAGCTTAGAGGGGTTGTAGCATGGCATCGGTGAACAGTGTATCCAAAGATGGGTTTACGTGGTTAGAGTTGCTAAACTGTAATGATACAGTTAGGAGATACCAGAAGAACACATATATTGGATTTCCAAGATTAGAGTTGTGATAGTGGTTCAGTGGCTATCGTAGAGGGAAACCTGAGTTTTTGGAGGCCGAAATGCAATCAAGGAAACGAATATTTAGAGAGCATTTAGTTAATGCGGATTATAGCGAACAACGTTGAAGCGATAAGCGGGCTCTTGGCAGAATTTGGGGATACGGTAGCCTTACAAGGTGATAAATTGGGGTTGACTAATGTGTTAGAGCATAAGGTAAATTTGGAGAGTGGCACAAAACTATCTATATTCCTGCATATCGCATACCTTTCAAAATCAGAGAACAGGTAGAGAAAGAGGTTAATAGATGGGAAGAAGAAGATCATTAGACCTAGCGTGTCTCCTTACAACTCTCCTTGCCCCCTTAGCGGTGCCTAAGAAAGACGGTTCTGTCCATGTATGCGTCGATTTTTAGACGTTTAAATGAGAAGACGATCCCTGAACCGCTACCCACCCCGTCGCGTGCATACCAGATCTTTTTGTTGAAATTGGGGACATAATATTTATAGCTCAAGTGATTTAGCGCAGGGCTTTTCTGCAAGTCCCTCTAGTGAGAATAGTAAGGAATATAACGGCCCTTTTCAGTGCCCAAGGGACACAATGAATTTACGCGGATGCCGTTTGGTTTATCGGGCAGTCCGATGACCTTTACCAGGTTGGTGAACAACAGTTTTTCACGGGTTATTGAGTAAAAAATGTTTTTTTTATACATGGATGACATATTAATTGCAACAGACTCGATCGTGCAACACCTGGAAGTGCTTAAGGAAGTACTTAGGAGACTTAGATTAGCAGGTTGAAAATTAAGCTAGCTAAGTGTTCATCCTTGAAAAAGCAAATCACATATTTAGGTCATGTCATATCCAAGAAGGGGTTAGAGTAAATGACAATAAAGTCAAAGCAATAAGGGATTTTCACACCCCGAGATCAAAGAAAGAAATTTAGTCATTCCTAGGTATTGCAGGGTAATTCTGTAGATTTGTGAAAGGGTTTTCTAACATAGCACCTCCTCTAACAGATGTATTGCGGGATGACATTTTCGTTTCATTGGGGAAGAACTCAGAATGATAGTTTTTCAGAAACTTAAGGACTGTTAATGAATCCCCCAGTTCTGAAATTTCCAGATTTCAGCAAACATTTAGATTAGTGACTGATGCCAGTCAGGAGGATATAGGCGCTTGCTTACGCAAAAGTTTCATGGAAATTCAATCCCATAGCATTTTATAGCAGGAAGTTTAGGACAAGGGCAGCAATGAAAGATTAATGGTAACCATAGATAAAGAAGCCTTTGCAATAGTATCAAGTTTAGTTCATTTTAAAATGCTACTGATGGGGAATAAAGTAGAAGTCCTTACAGACCACAAGCCATTATTGGATCTTTTTAATAAGCCTGATTTGTCACCTAAAAGAATATAGATATAGAAGAATATAGATATAGAAGGCAACCTAAATGTAGTTGCAGATGCCCTTAGTTAGAAATTTTTATGACACGGAAGGTTCTCAAGGTTACACTAGTTGCTAGTGATTCTATACAATGGATATGAGTCTCATAGAGCAAAGGCACGGCTGAAGATGAAATTTTTGGCAGACGCAAAAGCATTTCTTAGACGGGAATTAGTCAGGAAACCTTATGTTACCTTTTCGGGTTTAGAGTTAGAAGGTAATGTTGTTGGTCAGGAAAATTAAATATTAAATCAAGGACTAGTGAAAGGTAAAGGAGACACGATACAGATCTGTAATTCCGAAAGTCCTAATTCCTGTGGTTTTGGATATAGTACATTGCAGGTTCGGTAGTCCACACTTGGGGACAGAAAAAAATGTATAAGGTGTGGGCTAAATATATTTTGGAAAATATGGGGAAAGATTTGCAAAATTTTGTGAAAAACTGTACAGTATACAAGGCTTGCAAACCTGCAAGGATGACTTCCTGCAAATTAGGGTCGTATCCGATACCAAGTAGACCTTTTCAGAGAATACATATGGATATCCTAGGAAATTTTTGTGAATCTAGATATGCGAATAAGTACCTGTTAGTGATATTAGATGAACTTACGAGGATAGAAGAAATTTTTCCACTTGAGCTATAAAACAGCTGAAGAAGTAGCTATAGCATTTTTCAATGGTATCATTTGCAGATATGGCTCACCCAAGGTTTTATTGACCAACAATGGCAGAGATTTGTAAACAAAAGTTTGGAATGTTTGGCGGAAAGTCATGGGGATACAGAAAGTAACAATTATTCCATACAGACCTGAAAAGCTTATGGGTTTATTGTGGAACAAGCAAACCAGAAAGTGCTCTAAGCTCTCATTAAGAGTGTAGGTGGAAATGATAAAAACTGGGATAGATATATAGATGCTATCAGGCATAACATTAACACTATGGTTAGTGATTCCATTAAAATTCCTCCATTTGAAGCATTGTTTGGTTGCCAAGCACGAGGCACAGTTGATCTGTTAACTATACCTCATCATGGAGAGGATACAATCAAGCATTCATTTCCACAGACGAAGGAGAGACATGCTTGTCTTAGCCGTAATCTCGGGGCCACGACACGAGAAATGGTGGAAAGAAGTAATAGTAAGACATCTGATGTTAAAATCAGTGTTGGAGACAAGGTATTTCTAAAAATCAATGTGAGAAATGAACTAAATTACAAATTGGGTCCGAAATTTGAAGGTCCTTTTAGAGTCATTGAGGAAAAGACAGGAAACAGATTTATAGTCTTAGATGAAAAAACAGGTCAGTCGAAATTAACACATATATCAAACTGAAAAGAGTTGGTTGTAGTAACTAATATAATATCATGCAGTTGCATTTTTTCTGGCTTTGCAGATTGATGGTGAAATGTGATTAGTCAGGTGTAAAGTGATGTTTTTTTTTCTCTCTTCATTTCTTATACTATTTTTCTATTATGCACAAACTGGGGCAATTTGGTGTAATAATCAGAGGTATTATTTCACGAGGAAAAACGAGGGTGGAAAGTATGGCAAATTTTTTTTAAGCTGAGAAATTTATAACAGGTCCGTATGGTGATCCACCTGGCGGTATTGGTTTATTGGGGCTGAATTTTTTGTAGCTATAATTTTTCGTGGTCGACTGGTTTTACGAGCCAAAGAGGTGGGTATTCTGGTTCTTTTGGGACGATGGCTCTTGGGGTGGCACTACTGCATTGTGGGTTTTATGGTCCCTTTATGAAGGTGTTGTTTTTTTTATATTCACCAGTGGTTATATTTGGCGGTATATAATTGTTGAATTGTGGTTTTTGTGATTTATATCCCAACAAGGTGGTTATTGCAGTTTTATATACATGTGGCAGTATCATGAATGAGTTATGTTTTTGAGGACAAGTTTTGGGTACCTTTGAGGATGTCCTAGGGATAATTTTTGAGGAATATGGTTCTATGTATCAGTAAAGATTTTTATTTTTTGGGCCAGTTGAAGGAATGGAATGATGATTTCTGAGGTTGCAAGTCTGACTAGACAAGTCATAGTGCGATTTGATTGAGACATGAGGTATACAGGGTGGCTTAATGCTGACAATGCTGTGATGAGACTGGTTGCTGATTTTTTCTTTTGGAGTTGATTACTCGGAGGTTTGCAGCATTTTCAGGGATGTCGATGATGACATTCCTTGGGAAAGAAAGTAAGGGGTCCAATTCGAGTCGATAGGATATGTTTGCGGCAGCAAATTCCGTGACGATACATACTGTGTTTTAGATGGAAAGCGCTGAATTGTATATATATATTTTTTCTCTTCTTTACATTTTGTAATGGGAAAAGTTGAATTATTATTTTTTTCCTACTAAGGGAAAACTTGTAACCGGGTTAAGCTTTACATAGCATTTTTTATTATAGAAAGGAGGTAGAATTTACCTGGGTATAGTAAGATAGAAGGGATATTCGGCATTATATTTGATGGAGGTTAAATGTATAAACATTACAGGGGTTTTGCTGTATGGGCATTATGGGGTTATTTGTCAGATATAGGATTAGTTATGATTATTCAGTGGGTAAAGATCATGTTTTATTTTAGTGAGGAATTTTTAATAATTGACAATGAGATTGGGTATGATGACAGATTTGTGTGTTAAAGCAAGACTTTAATTGTTCTGTGATCATGTAGACTTTTTAAATACGGACACACAATGACTTTAGAGAATTCCCAACTTCACGCGAGGGTGATGACGGAAACAACTTGGACCTACAACACAGAGGTCGGATCTTCACATGAACGACAATGTTACAGATCGCCTTTGCAATGGACGAGATGTCGTTGGTGGATCATCTCAAGATGCATTCTGGACAAATCAGGAGTCTACAATCTTCTATGAGGCGGGTGCAAGAAATACTTGTATGGGAGCCAAGGGATATTTTCAAGTTGACAATGAAGTGGTGGTTACAATTCCTTCACGGAAGACGTTGAGCTACAGTTCAGGCAACGGGGGTGTCATGATACACCCACAGGGGTCGCAGACGCTTAATAATGGCGCATGCTGAGTTGTTTCGAGATGGTTCACGCGCTCAGCTGGGATCTACAATTATTCGACAAAGGTGTTCGTGGAACACTTACATGAAATCACGAGGCGGTTCAAGTTCCGCCTACATTGGAGACGGTTACGGTTCCACCACTAGAGGATAATGATGGTGATAAATTCTTCTTTGACGACGCAACACAGTTCCAGTGATTGCGGTTATGGTAGCCGTAATGATGATCACAATATGTGTTGTAGGAGTTATCAAACTTCTGTGCAAACCGACGGAGTACGAGTGTCCCAGCAAACGTGAGCAGCTCTAAATCATATGGCAAATTAAAACATTATGAAACTAGTATTTACCAGTAGCCGATG
>NC_087203.1:10971793-10991464 GCF_015104395.2 Macrobrachium nipponense
GAAATAATAACAATATACATGTGGGACTAATTTAATAGTAGTATCATTTATTTTAAGGTCCTTCATAAACATCTTACAAATATTAGGGGTCCAGATGGTACATTCCCAGACTAAGATATTTAGGTTGTTTTTATTAGTGATTTGTATAATTGCCGATTCCAGTAAATTTCTTGAAACATAATCATTAGATCTAGCAATTACAGAGGTACCACCCCAATTAATACAATGAGATTTTTCACTCAGATGGATAAACAGTGCATTTGAAGTCTGTGCTGTTCTAACTGAATACATGTGCTGCTTAATACGTACACATAAATTTTTACTTGACTGACAAAACGTAAACGATGGGCAATCCTTACAAGGAATTTTGTAAATGATGTTGTTATTTGTTACGGGACTACTCTTAATTAGCATATCTTTAATGGTATTGTTATAAGAGAACACTACATTAACATTAAACGATTTAAATATTGATTTTATGGTTTCAAATCCACGAAAGTAAGGTAAGCTAAGTACATTTTTAGGCATATCTTTTTCATTAATAGTCAACACTATAAAACTTTTTGTGAGCTTTTTGATAACATAGATCAATTAAATGAGGTGGGTAGCAGAGATAGTTTCCTATCTTTTTTATGTATTCTATTTTCTTGGTCAAGAATATCTTGACCAAGAAATAGAATACATAAAATACCGACAGGAAGAACAGCTAAGATATCATCAAACATATATTCCTGTAAAGTGGTATCGTTATGTTGATGATATCTAGCTGTTCTTCCTGTCGGTATTGATGTAAATGGATTTACTCTCTAAATTAAATAACCAGGTACCATCGATTAAGTTTACTCTAGAATTAGAAAAAGACAATTAATGCCTCCCTTTCTTAGAGGTTTTCATACATAGAGATCCATTTCAATGTAAATTCAGTATTTATAGGAAACAGACCAACAACTTAACTTATGTTCATTTCTTCTCAGGCCACCATCTTAACATAAAAATATCAATTTTTTCCTCTATGTTTTTACGAGCATTGCGCATTGTCAGTCCACAATATTGAATCAAGAAATTGAATACATACGAAAAATAGGGAAAGATTTATGCTATCCTTCACATATATTAGATATTTGTTAGAATAAAGCCCACAAAAAGTTTTATAGTGTAAGTAACATGCAGAAAAGAAAATTCTAAGAACATTCTCAGTTTGCCTTATTTTAACGGATTTGAAAACCATTAAAAATTCATTGGTTAACAGCTTTTAATGTCAAACATTGTTTTCTTTTTTCCTATAATAACACAACTAAAAGGAAACAACGCTAATAAAAAAATTGGGTCAAACAGACAAAGCAACAACATAAATATATAAAATTCCAGTTATGGAAATTGTCCCTCATTTTATCTCGGACAGTCCCAGCAAAGGCCTAGAAGTTAAGGCTAAGCCAAGCATAAAAATATTCGCGTAAAAACTTGGGGCAAAACAAAATCTAATGGCAATCTATTTTCTCATTTAAGTGAAAAACAACCACCGAATAAATTGGGTTTGGTAGTTCAGTAATTGCCATGGGTCAAGAGGATTGGTCTTATCACGACAAATCTTTGAGAATCTGCTTGAATACAACTTACCTTTTTCATTGTAATTTCAATGTTAGTCATGGCCTTTTTTCCATTTAGACCCTTGTATTTGTACAAATGTTTAAGCAATGACCTCAAAGATATAATTTACATGACTTAAAATAAAAATCAGTTGCCTTTAGAGTTATTTATGTTGTAAATGTATATCTGACATGTATTGTGAAGAATGGAGGTTTTGTTTTACCAAGTTCTGAATAGCTGTCACCTATAATCCCTTTAATTGTCTGTTCTTTGGTAGCTGAGATAATTTTCTTAAACCTTTAATTGCACCCCATTGTTTTAACCTTGTTTGGGAAGGTTTCTCTTTCTTCCAGGTGTGTCGCGGATTATAGGCACTAATCCCCTTTGGATAATCCCTATCTTGTCAGTTTATTACAGAATGTTCTTCGTATTGTCTTTTGCCGCATTTATGTCAGTTTATGCGAGTAAAGGAAGCGGTTTAACGTTCGAAAGACTTCGCAGAGTCCTGCTTAGTTTATTATTCCTTCGTGGGATATATACTTTATTTATGGATTTATCACCGTTCCTAACGTTTTCGTGATTCAGTTTAACACACATATATATATATATTAATAATATATATAAATATTACATATATATATATATGACATAATATATATATATATATATATAGATATATAATCACATACTTAATAGATGATATAGATGACAATAGTATAATACATATATTATATATATAGATTATACATAATAATTATATTTAGATAAATATATAATAGAAATATATTAAAACACACTAGGTTTAAAAACGAAGGACTATATTTGCGATGTTGGACGAACTTACCACTTCCAAGAGATATGCCCTTAGGTGATGGCCTGGGGTAAGCCAACTAAGCCCGGGCTTGGTTCTAGTAATTGGTCGCAATCTGGCTTCATCGTTGCCATAAGGAAGATATTGTCTTGTACGGTCAGGAGTCCCAAGGGCTCCAGTGAGGACAAAGGATGATCATAGTTACACTTGTTGTTTTATCAGTTGAAGATTCTACCATCCTGACATTTGGTTATCTTACCAAGCTGCTCTTCTGTCCTATAATAATTCGTTGTCGCTGGAGCTTTTAACTACAGAATCTCTAAATGGTTAGCCACCAAGTATTTTATCCCCTTTTTTAGGAACAAATTTTGCTCCGGCAAAAGTAATCCCCATGCAATAATGTAAAAACTTCTCAGCCTACATGTAGGACTCTCTTCACCAACAAAAAGTACCCCATAAAAGATGTGTTTTTTTTAAAAAAATTTTGGTTCCTCCCAAAAATAAACTTAGACGCCAATTGCTGACCCATTACCCAATACAACGTTTCATAGTAAAAAACTTCGGTTGCAATATGGAGAGCCACCCCTAGTCCTGTGTTAACAAACGTTATATATGGAGTATTTCGACAACAGTAATTATTAAACCCTACCAAAACCTGGCAGATATAGTTTGGGCCTTCGTATGCAGATGACGTACTTAACATACTGGAAAAGCGATTGGGGCGATTTTGATGTCTTTGCTACAAAAATTAAATTCCTTGCGTCCAGGAGTGTAAAATCTTTAAAGTAGAATTGGAAAACCATCTAAAACCCCAACTAAAAACCAAGAAGTAATCACCAATTTGCCCCCCCCCCAAAAGAAAAGAAAACATAAAACAGTAAAATCAAGAAATAAGCGAACTTATGTATAGTGTCTGGTGGGTATCCTGCAACCTAAGAAACTCCAACCAATGATTTGAAAGGCTATGATACGAAGGGATATGGTTACAGCACAGAAGAGTAAGAATATTAGAGATAAAGCCTGCCAACATAACAAAGGACTAATCTGTGGGGTATTGGGTCATGGCTCCAATTGCCAAAATGTGAATGCAGGTACTAGAGCAGTTGCGCTACCCTTAATTAAAAAAAAAGGAGATGATAAATGTTCCTAAGTAGACAAACGTTCCGTTCCATGAGGAAGAGTCCTGATTAGGATGTACTGCGAAGCATTGTCGCGGATCTTTTACTTCAATTTGACCATTGATAAAAATTGCACTGTCACCGAAACCTAGAACGAACTTAAAGCATCTACAAAGATACTGAGTTGAAAATCTATATTCTTGTTTCGAACTGTTGAATATGTTGGCCAAAAAATAAATTAAAATTTAAAAATCTATAAAAATCAAGTTTTCGACTTTCCCCGAACTTTGCAAAAATTTTTTTTTTTTACCAAAATCAGATGCATAGGAGACAAGTGAAGGATAAAAATTACAATAGGCATGCACTCCTTGACGTAATGAACTGATTCTCAGGGGAAGCGACGAGGAAGTTACCAAGTGGGCCGCACAAAAAGTACGAATCATTCTTAAAACAGTTTTCGCGACGTCTTTGGCACGACACAAATTGCGAGAAAATGAAAAAACTTTGAGCGGAAAACTGATGGCTTTTATAAAGAATAAACTTCTGTAAGTAGGGAGCCCGTTCATCTTATACTTCCAGAAACCATAGTGGAAAAAAAAAAACAAAAAACTTTGTTTTTGTAGGTTGCCTAAAGGTATCGATATCTTTCGGAGGCGGAGTTCCCCAAACTTCGATGAATTTTCAGGAGACGGAGAATCGTGCGTCGAGTGATGGAAAATAAATATTAAAACTCAGGCTCTTTAATTTGGATAAAATAATTAATGAAAGGAAACCGCTATATGATCACTGAACATAGGGATTTGAGTAAGTTTTCCAAGGATTACTTTCGTGGTGTTAGGATGTTTCCAGTCTATGTTAATGCAATTCATTCATCGGAATAAACTCTTTTATAGTTTATATACAAAAGTATGATTTTTTAAAATGTAATTTTTGCGATAAATGTTTGAGTCCTAGCAAAACTTGAACGGAAATAATTCGAATTTGATGAGGAGTATACTGTAAAGGACCCAAACTCACGTGGATGCGGAACTAGAAGATAGGGAGTTTGAGTTTAACGCTGATGGAAGTGGACTGGTAACAGGAAGGAAAAGCACATCAAGCCATGAGTAACGAAAGTTTTACAAAGGCTCTTTGTGATTTCGTCTTTCGTTCCGTCAACGTTTCAGAAAGAAACTATGGTTGTGCATGACGATGTCCAGTGTGAAGATCTTTATAAGGATGAGTGTACTGCAACTTGAATCACAAGAAGGATTAATTGCAATGTTTGTTGTTACATTCTGCCTTTTCAGTATTTCTCGGTCCACTGGTTGCGTATATACATGTGATATTGATACAGGGTATGAGGCCCGAATTAAAGTGTTGAAAAGAAAATTGGTGGAAAATTTTATACGTAAAATGGAGACTTGGATGTACTCCGCGGCTAATTATTGTCATTCTTGATGCACATATCATCATTATTCATTACTATTACTATTATTCATGATGCCACAAACTAACAAAAATAAACGCTTAATGATGATTAAACCAGGTTAAAGAAGCTGTTTCTCTGAAAGCCAAGCATTTATAAAGATGACGTGAAAAAAAACAAAATACATAAAAGATACAAGATGAAAATAATACCTAAAGGTATAAAAGACACCAAACAAACGAGCAAATAACTACGCCCAAAAAAATAATGAAAACGGTAAGAAATTGTTCGAGGAAAAGAAAAAGAATGTCCACTATACCACTGCAGTAAAAGAAATCTAGGAATAAATAAAAAACGAAAGCAGGAATTAGAGGGACAGACCGGTTGCGAGGGGTTTAAGACAATAAGCCATGTCCAATGGGATGGAGAGAGAGAGAGCAGAGAGAGAGAGGAGAGAGAGAGGGAGGATGAGGAGAGAGAGAGAGAAGTTAAAGCATGTGGGTCGAGGCAAACCTATATACTCTCTTGAAACTACCGAACCAATTAATATATGATATAATTATATTAGATTATTATTATATATGAGATATATTTATAGATAACTATATATATATATGGATCATATAATATAATATATATATATATATATTATATATATATATAATCATATACAATAAATTTATAAATTTATAAATATATATATATAATATACGTATATTCTTTTATGTGCTTCTTGCCTGTTCGCAGTAACAGTCATCCTCTTAGTAAACTGTATGAAGAGTTGTAAAAGTGGGTTTCCAATATTTTCAGATTTCCTTCATTTTGCTTAGACTTAAGAGCTGGTATAATTTTTTTTATAATAAATTGGTATGTTCAGTATTTTGCATAAAACATAATTTAAAAGTTCATGGAATAAACCATAAGGAATGTGAAAAAGTAGAGAGAGATTAGCATTGTCCGTTCGAAAGTAGGTTTATAATTGCTGTCACCAATTGAGGCCATGTGGTTCAAAATTTTTTTTTCTTTTTAAACCAAAGCATGGCGCACGACTCATGATTGGTTCAGAACTGTTGGTCTTTGTCGAGAAGCCATGCGAAGATTGCAGCAAGCTTTCGTAAGATCATTTCTGTTCTTTGCCGAAAAACGCTTTCACATACGTTATGATACCCTTTCATTTATTTAAGTAAATTAGAGAATGTTTTTTTGTATTGAAAACTGTCGATAAATTACTGCGGTCAAATTAACTATTATCCAGTAATAATTAGATAGTTTTTTTTTATTTTTTTTTTTACAAAACATCTCAACTAATACTTAAATGAAATAAATAAACGATTTATAACCCAGCCATGATGTGGATTCTGTGCCGGTCCTAAAGGCCTGGATAAATGGGGGAAAGGGTTATGGAGGGTGGACTAACAACCTTTCCCGTTAAAAACCTAGATTGTTACCAGAAAAACCGTACAAGAACGGGAATAGGCCTGGGACCACTTGTTGATGACTCAGGAAACGAATAGGATTCATTGAACTGGAAAAAACCCATAAAGTATGCTACTTAGGAATGTACGAACGTTTTGTACAGAGGGGATGTTGCTGAGTTTACTTGAAAATGAGATGGCAAGAACAATTGGTATAAAATAGCTGCCCATACAAGATAGTTAGATGGCTGGGAAGTTGGGAAGTGTGAGATGGATAAGGGGGTCATATAATTAAGGAGGGCAGAGATAAAAACACCCCCCCATTTGCTTGTTGAGGTCGTTTGAGGGTATAAGCAGCAGGATAGCAAGAATAGGGTAAACTGCTACAAAATGGTTTTAAAATTAACAGTAACCCTTTTAACTATTGCATGCACCCCCTACGAGGGGACTTCCTTCTCCCTGAGGCCTCGCGAATAGTAAGATTCCACGATAAAGATGCGATCTATGGGTGGAAGCTTCAGGAGGTTTTAAACAAAGTAACAAAGGGTCACGATATGCTGATCAACATTGGAGAAAGACAAATTGCAACAAGCACATAATGTACAATAGAAATTAATGCAGATTTACCCCGGGAACACAGGCACACATAAGACCGTTACCATGAACAAAATAGTAACGACAATGGGAGTTAGACTGCGGCAAACACACTGCCAGCCACGAACTGACCAATTTCAGTTATAGTAGGAGGCATACTATGTTCCCAGCCACACAAAGAAAAAACATTAAAAGGGCAGGGGCATTGGCGTTTTCACTGATGGAAATACCAACCTAAACCTCCTCCCAAACCAAAATTCAAATTAATGCAACATTTTAGTCAAAAAGGAAATTAAATTTAGATCAGCGCTGGTGGGGATGTGAGAGCATATGCATAAAATTAACCAAAAGAAAAAAGAGAAAGAATGGAGGGCAAACCAAGCGAAGATAGATACTGAGGAAAACGGAAGGAAGAGGAAAACGAGATTGCAATATCAGGTTGAAGTAGAGAAACCAGATTTGCAGCATAGAGCGGTGGATGATGATGTAAGTTGGAAATCAGGTAAAACCTATAGTAATTGGAAGCAGCAGAGAGAACTGTTGGCAAGGGCGAGGCAACGGGAGAGGAGGGCCATGGTTTGATGATGGAATGCAGAAGACGGCAGCCCAAAGAAGACGGAGAAACAAGATTAAAATGGATAGAGAAATAGGGGAAATGGCAGAGAAGAGAAGGGATATACTACAGAGGCCAAGAAATGAGGCATGCAGAGCAATAACAGAAGGAAAGAAAAGAAATTGCTGATCGACAGGGAGTTGGACGGAAGAGGTTGAGAGCAAACAGCAAGAGGGGAGGGAAATGTGGGGAGGGACCGAGTTCCATGGTATAAATAAAATCAGGAAGGGATACCAGCCCAGACAAGGGAAAAGGTGGGGCGCAAGTAGATATTGGCGTATCTTTTAGGGTAAAGCTAGAGACGGAAATTGAGGAGAGATGTGTAGAACATTTTAGAAACCTTGCTCCCCCCCCCAAAAGAACAGCACTTCCATGACAACAGCCTGTAGAGAATGGAAAAAAATTGATATTTGGGTAGAGGATGTTGAGGACCCAACCAACCCAAAAAGATGGAAATTCTAATTTGAAATAATAAAGCACCTAAAAGCAATCAATAATTCTGTGGCATTGACGAAAATTAGTGCAGAACAATGTACCTGAATTATGGAGGAAGACCAACTACAAGAAGCAAATGGCAAAAATCGTGACTTGGAATTTCAATTGGAGAAGAGAACGAAACTGGCCCCTGAAGGAAGGAGATAGAAACGGAACAGTCGGAAAATGTAGATGAGGCATTTGTCTCTCAAACTGGTCGGCATAAGATTTGTTTTAGCTAAGTATTATATAATATACTGAAGAGCCACACGGTCGAGACCTATTGTAGGGATTAACCAAGCAAGGGTTTAGAAAAACGTCTAGGATCAACCATAGACCAAATATTATTGTAAGGCAGATCCTTGAGTAACTATTGGGGAATACGATAAAGAACTCTTGGCATCATGGACTTTTATAAGGAGTTTTAAAGCAGTGGCATATGATAGTATACAACGAGAAAAGCATTGTGGAGGGGGATTAACCGAGAGAATTCAGAGGATACCAGAGAAGGTTAATATGCCTCCTAACAAAAATGTGTTACAGAAATCTGAGAGGCATGAGTACGGATTGGAGGGGAAGGTAATGGGTCCTTTTACGAAGTTGGACAACGTTTGGTTTTAAAGCTGGAATGGAATGGGCATGAGACAAACAGCCACAGGGTTAATGGAGGACAATCTTGCGGGGAGGCTAGGTGTGATAGTGGATAGGATTTAGATTATGCAAGATGATATTGACTTTTGTGGGTGAAAACATCTACGAAATTGATAGAAAAATAAGCAATTTTAGAGAAAAGCTACAAATCAAGTTGGCCTGGAAATGAAATTAACGGACCACACCAAAATACCTTCAAAAAGGCTTTCAAGGTTTTCAAGGACAGGATAAGGGATAAAACTGGGTAAGCAGGTGTGGAAAAATGGGGTTGGCAAGCCCGGTCGAGGAACTTCAAATACCTGGGATCAACAGTTACAGCTGAAAAATAGAGATAGAGGAAGGAGGCTAAAAATAAGGAATAGCAGCAGCAGCCAGATTGTAGTTGGGCAGTTTGGGCAGCCAAAGTGCGCAATAGTTAAAATTATTTTATTTTTTACAAGGAGAACCAAATGTGGGGAAGGGCCTATACAAACCATTTATTAGACCTGTGGTTAACGTTACATGGTTGCGAAACCTGGAGGCTGGACAAAGGATCTGGGAACGAAGGTTGGAATGTGTTTGAAGAATTGGAATCTTGAGAAGGAGACGCTGGATCCCGGGTCTTTGATGTGGAGAATGGGGCAATGGAGAATGGAACGGCATAATAAAATGAAACTACGGGATATGACAAGAGTGCGGTACCCCTGATAACAGGCACGATTAATGGGCTCAAAGAAGCTGAGAGGTGGGGCGGGGTCATGTGGCATGGGCTCCACGAGGATAGACTAATGAGCAAGATTACTCCCAGGGCAACCAGAGAGGGCAGCATGTACCTACCAGGAAGATGGCGTATGAAACATAAAAGGAAAAGGGACATAGACAGAAGCTTGGATGTGGATGCGGTACCAGGGGATAGGTGGGATGTTGCTCAGGACCGGTGGCTCGTTGGAAGCTTCTTGGAAAGAGCCATCGGAAGGCTCCCACAGCCAGTGGAGTGAGTGAAGAGTGCAGTGAAATTAACGTATTAGAATCTACCTCGATTTGTACCAAAAGAGAATTTGTTGATTCGATTATAAATAGCTATTAAATTCTTAGCAAATGGAAAGGCGTAGGTGGACCGTCACTCAAGAAGGAAATGGCGAAGGCTTAGAATGTTTCATTCGAGAAAAACTCCAGAATCCTATTTTTATTTTTTATTTTTAAAAAAGTATGTTCTTTTATTGTCCTTAAATTATGTTAATAATAAATGTTTTTTTAAAAGATTATATTGTTTTGAAAAGAGGAACATATAGCAATTTTAGCAAAGACCTGGCCCCAAAACGTTACTGACTCCTATTATTTACAAACGGTTAGGGTTAGGCGCTAGGATCGCCACTGAATCGTCAGTTTCCATACTACAAGAGCAAATTTTTATTCATCCAATATCAGAGACCATTTGATTTAGTTGGGAAATCTCTCCTTTCTATATCTGCCCGTAGGAGCAGAATTTAGATTTTTCACATTAACAAAAGTAAAGATTTTTAATACTTAGTGGCTTAGGTCACTCAGAAATATTTGATTTAGGTATTTCTTCAGTTATCTAATATTGCAATAGTGCTATAATCTTGTGGAATCTTGGACCAACATTCTAACAAGTGGTGGTAAACAGCCCGGGCCCCCCCTTCTCCCCTTCCCCTTTTTTGGAATACTATAGGTGAACTTTTGAAGGTACTTTGGTGAAATTTTGTTTTTCGGAAATATAGTGAATTCTTGGGAGGTAGCTGCAAGCAGAAACATCAATTGGTACCAAGGTAAGCATGTTATTGACAAGTTAAAGTTGCAACTTAAAAAACAATTTTTACAGTGTTGGTTTGGGAAACTTTTTCATTTTTTTACACTTTTGAAAATTACTTATGGTTCTGTCGATTTGTTTAAATTCTATTGAATCGGGAAGTGGTTTTTTGTGCAATGATATCCATTTTATTTTTCTTATTAAAGGTGGAAAAGATTTTTTTTTTTTGCATTTATCCATTTATCTTAATTGAAGGTTTTTTTTTTATAATATTTTGCGATGATTAATGCTTTGTTAGTGGGTTTTTGCAATTTGTTTTGGTATTTTCCCACATTTTTTCTGTGCTTTGCATGTTTACAGTTCCAACAATGTTGATTAAAACTTTATTGACTATTCATTAATTAATCGTTGCAGATTTGAATTAAATTTAACACTTGTGTAATTAATTTTCAGATTTAGTTATTACCTAACCAATTTTGAAAGTTCCATTAGGATTAATTAATCTTCTTGAATTTTTGTAGATTAAATTAGTTTTGATTGAAATTTTACTTAAATAAACTAATTCAAGAAATTAATTAAACTTTGTGTTTTTTTCAAACAACAACAGTAAATTTCCCTGGAGATTGCTGAATTCCTACGTATAATTTTTGAGGTTTGATAATAAGTTTTCTTTTTGCATCTAAAATTGGCATAAAGTGTCTTTATTTTTTCAACCAGTACATTTAAATTTGGATTTAGGGAAAAATATAGAGCGGTAATTGAGCTGTTCCTTCAATTCTTTCAAGTGAAGTTTGAACCAGGGAAATACTTAGACTTTTAGAAACCAAGGTACTAGCCATTAGATTTTTAAAATGGTTTAGTAAATTAAATTACACTTATACCTCAACAACCTGGTTTTAATGGAACTTAGTCTGATTTTCTACAGTATTGATAACGTTGTTTAAGGGATACACCAGTTGGCCATTTAGAGTATTCATGTTTATATTTTGACTGTGATGAAGGTTCAGGTGTCTGGCCGTTGGTTGGAGGTAACTATTTTATGATTGGGTAAGTGTAGTAGTAACCAGACACTGGCACTTCGTCAAACAAATACTATAATATACATACATATATATATATATATATATTATATATACTATATATTATATATATATATAATTATTATAATATATATATAAAACCAGCCTATGTCAGATTTAATAAATTAGAGCGTAACCGGACTTCGAGAGCAGCTTGGCATTCGTACCGTTCCTTTGGAAAAGGACGTATATTTTACAGCTATGAGGTCCAGAAGATGCTGACGGAGACAGTTTCGAACGAAATCTATTGGATTGGTTCATTTGATTTTCAGTGCCAACAGCCAACCACCCATTGGCCTAACCAAATGAAATGTACAGTCGACAAGAATAGGTCCAGATACAAATTTCTTAAAATCTTAGTACAACATATTGTTCAATAATGCCACACCTGGCAAAATCTCCAGAAAGGCGGCGGGAGGTTTCAGAATCATATTGCGTTTTTTGCTTTTTAGATTTCCCATTATTAATCAGGGTTAATTTTCAACCACATAGGTAACGTTCTTTTATAAACCATTTACACCATAGAAGTCCTATAACCATTTATTCTTGAATGTAGTAACAGGCTCTATATTATTCGTTAACGTTGGTTTGGTAACGTCTGTTCAGAGTAGAATATCGTTCATCCTTTTTTAAAACCTACTGGTTGGAAACCTTACTTATAAATAATGTTTGACACTAAACCGACATAAAATTCATGCATAATTGAAGATGGATCTTAAAAAAAGAGAGAAAATGTTTTAAAATTTGGGTAGCACTCATGGAAATCGTGAGGAACAATATAAAAAGAATGAAATACTATGACGAGAGAGAGAGAGAGAGAGAGAGAGAGAGCATAGGCCTATCTATAGAGATACTTAATTCATTATATTTACTTTGAGAGATTGAGTGGTAATAATTTGTCAAATGTGTTTTTATAAGTGGGGAAAGAGAGAGAGACGAGAGAGAGAGGAGAGAGAGAGAGAGAGAGAGAGAGAGAGCAAAATCTGCTTACGATCGAGAGCATAGGTATATTTATAACTACTTAAGTCATTATATTTTCTTTGGGAAATTGGGTGGCGAAATACATTTTTTTTAAAGTATGTTTTAGAAGTGGAGAGAGAGAGAGAGAGAGAGAGAGGAGAGGAGAGAGAGAGAGAGAGAGAGAGAGAGAGAATTATAATATGGTGACGGACTGAAGAAAGAGCGGTGAGTTGGTGCATAGATACCTGGGAAACAGGGTAATATGGCTGCCAAGATCGTGCTGCACTATGCTAGATAAAATTTGAAGGACCATAGTATTCAAGTTATTTCTCTTAGAAGTTCATACCCTAATCTTCATTTCATTCGACAGTTGCCGAAAAATTCAAATATTGTAAAAAGACGGAAAATTTCAAACACAGGCTGCGGTCATTCTTGCTCTCTTGATACAGTCTGTACTTCTGAAAATCGTTTTTATCCACAAATCATTCACGAAAAAAGCTGTGTTAAATAAAAATATTTATTACCACAAATAACTCAAAATGTATTGCACAGACAATGAAAGTTTTATATCGTGAAAAAAAAAGGCTGATATGTTGGGAGATCTTTCAGCCTCGCGGCAAAGTAATGCAGCCGTGTAGGTAACTTCGAACTGCTTTGTAATGGAGCAGAGCCAGAAATCTTTTGAGCTGACATGCTACTTTAACCTTGATAAAGATTTTATTTTAAAGACAATAGCTTTGTAAAACAGCAACTAGCGTTCGATCCATGTCAACCACAGTAATCAAAGAGTGAAATCTGTTACGTAAGCCAGTATCCAGTGGCTTTGCGCTTTCACGCTTGAAGTTCCAGGGCTCCTCCTCACATCATGGAAACGCTCTTGCGGATGCAACTAGATTTGCTCAACCTACCTAAGACGTCGCAACATTGACTGCCATTGACGTCAGCTAACTTTAAATGCTTTGGATACAAACATAAATTTGTAGAAACTAAAATAATTATATTCACCCTTACGATGATGCAACAATATGCCAGTTCAGGAAGGAAGACGAGTGAATATTGTCGTCGTGATACATAGTACTACAATCTCTATGAACGAATCCATCTGAGAAATTCCAATTACTTGGGACATACATCGTGTTGTTAAGTATCTGAACGGTTTTGCTTTGGAGTATTAACTTATATGATACAATTTGCAATGTATTTTCATATTCTAGCGTATGTCTAACGAGCTTATGTCTTTTCAGTAAAAACAAGTGGGAAATTCGATGAATGAAAGCTAATGAAAACTGTATTCTGACTTCCTTGCCGAGTGTACCTGGATATGGATTAAGTCTTGATCGTTCCTAATGCGGATAACCTGCCTTTGAGAGTAAAAGAACACATTCTTTTCTATATTTCTCTATGTAAGTAAGGCCTTCAAAAATTTCCAGAACATTTCAGTAAAGTTTTTCTAATGATTGAAATAATGTACCTAATCTAGTGATACATTCAGCTTGAACAGAACATTGTTACCAGATTTTTACCTTTTAGTTTTCTGCAAAAGAAGACTGTTGAGATGGCATTGTCTGTCCGTCTGCACTTTTTCTTTTCCTCCTAAGATCTTAAACACTACTGAGACTAGAGGACTGCAAATTGGCATGGTGATTATCTACCCTCCAGTCATCACGCATGCCAAATTACAGCCCTCTAGCCTCAGTAGCTTTTATTTTGTTCATGATCTGCTAAAGATTTCTGGCACTAAGCAAAATTCTAATACATATTACATGGTTTGCATGTAAACAGCTGCCCAAATGAAGACACTTGTGACGTTGAATATAAAAGCTATCCAGGTAGCATGGATATAAGAAATCGGCATTTTGTCGATTTGCTCATATATTTTCATAAAGTTTCCTTATATATCTTACTTAATTTTTTCATCAGTGCCAATATCTTATTAGTCTGTATGTAGGGAACGTGATCTTCAGCCGATCTCCCTACCTTCAATTCCCTTGAAGAATGAGGCAAGCGTGTCGGATATGGTGCAGTGCTCTTAAAATCGGCATTTTCGTAATCTCTTTTCATTCTTTTTCAACAATCTAAAATAAAACCAAATGCAGAATGGATTTATGTAAATTCTCGAGAATTCAGAGCACAAGAGACTTATTCACGTTATTCATTTGAACATTTAAAATGTCCACTAATCATGCACAGCTTTCTGACAGTGATTGAGACAAGGCGCTTTTTATTTTCTTTGATTCACTTTTCACTGGCTCTCTTAGAATAAGGTTCTTGGACCGATATTCCCAATTTCTATAACTCCTCTTCGGACACTATAAACGAAAGGGCACTTGCATGACAAAGACTTGCACAGATTGATAAACATAATGTATTCTGCAATAAAGAAAAAAAACAGACATAATGACGAAACAATTAAAAAAAAATTGTTAAAGTTTGTGACCGTGTGATATCCGATAATCCTGGATTATCTCTTTGATTTTTAACCTTTTGACTATTAACCATCTGGTATTCTTGATCTTCTTGTTTACCTGATAAGTCTCTTTCCAACCGTATTCTTTCGTTCCTTGACAATGTCTTAAAGCCGAAAGTGCTTTGAATTTTTGCCTATCATTTCCTGTTGGTATTCGCTTATAATATATATATATATATATCTATATATATATTATATATATATATATATATATATATATATATATATAAATATATATATGTTATATATATGTGTATATATATATATATATATATATATATATATATATATATATATATACTATATATATCAATGAGGGAAAGAACCATAAAGACTTGATAAAAGGGTCAATTTATTCCCGACGTTTCGTAATGTCTTCATTACATTTTCGAGGGCTGTACAAAATAGATAGCATAAAATAAATTACAATAAAGCTAAGAATTTGAGATTTAAACAAAAGTTGCACAATCGATTACAAACTTAAAATATTAAAAAAATACTAAAAGACACCTTTAAAAACAAAAACGTAAACTAAACAGGACAAAAATTATTAAAAATGAGTAAAAAAAAACCGAATGAAACAAAAAAATAATAAGACATATTCAAGTAACGTAAAAACTGGACCAACCTATTCAGCGGCAATGCCAAGACTGGAGATAAAAGAAAGAGACTAAGAAAGGTACAGTGTGCCAGCAGAGGTTTGACTATTCAACAAGGGGACGAGTCGTTTAATCATTAACGATTCTAAGATTGTCAAATCGTGGCTGTTGGAAGCTCGTCCTACAACTGTAAAGTCCTTGTTTTCAATGGTGGTTTTACATATTTTCGAATGATTTCTAACATTAGAAAACTCTGGGTTTGCATTTTGCTGCCTGTCCTATAACTTACTCCACGATGTGAATCTATGCGTACCTTCAGAAGCCTCCTGGATGGAACCAATATAAGTTCCTTAATAAATTACTTATTTAGGACAATTATAGCTATACACACACCGGAGGACATATAAGGGCACAAACGATCTTTAAACTTGAATAATGACCCAATGGTAACAGGATTAATGGGAATCAAATGAACCTTGATAGCTCCAAACTTATTTTGGATATGGTGGGAAAATGTTTTCCTAAAGCAGCATCTAATAATAAAAAAGGGAACTTAGCATAAAAATTCATTTTAGGAACATTAAATTAGGCATTCTTGGCAGAAGTAACTTGTCTAAAAGCAAGCGAAGTGTCTTAAAGATCAGTTCAGATGGGAAGCAGTTTTCTTTAAAATATTTGCATAAAAAGGCGATCTCATCTTGGAACAGAAACAATCAGAAGTTAGCGTAAGTGCCCTGTGGAGGAGAGTAAAAACAGAATTAATTTTAAAATTAAAAGAACAGAAACTATAAAAATTTGACCCTAAGCCCGTGAACGTTCTTTTCCTAAAAATCGTGGTGTTAAAAATATTATTTTGTCTTAAAACAAGGACGTCTAAAAACAAAAAAGAAAGCTGATTTTCAATTTCTTTTTTTTTTCCAGGGTAAACTTAACATTGGAATGTTGTACATTTTTAAAATCAAGAAAAGGAATCAGCATCATAATTACGTCTAAACAAAAAGGGCAAAGGTATCATCAACATACCTTACATAGAAAAAGGGGCGGCAGGCTAAAGGACAGTCATCTAAGAAGTGCTCCTCCAGGGAGCACAATAAAAATGTTGGCAAAAGTGGGACCGAGAGGACCTTCCCATTGCCATGCCATCAACTTGCTTGTATAACTTACCGTTAAAAATAAAGGCTGTGTCCAGCACAGCCAAGCTTACAAGAGTCTTAAAAAAACGTACGGTTAAACCACTAAAAACTGAGTCGGGTTCGGGAAAAAGCCTATTTAAAATGATACTGATAGTTTCCTCCACGGGTACATTAGTAACCAAACGATTCTACATCAAGAAGCTGTTCATGAACAGGTTCCTGAATCTTGCAACAAAATTTTTTCTATAAATGACTAGAATTTTTTAAGGTGTAATTATTTGTAGTTAATGGCTCAAGCAAGGGAACGAGAAACTTTGCTAATTTGTAATTGGGGGCATTGTATGAAGCAATTACAAATTAGCAAAGTTTCTGCTCCAATTGCCTCATTGTGTGAGTCCATTCCTCTTCGCCAAGTTGAAAGAAATGAAGGGAAAATATGAATTACCTATCTGTAATGTATTGGTATTTGTGTTTTGGTGAGTGTCCTGAGAGACTAATAGACAATGTTAGCTTAGCCAATCATCAGTAACATACTATTATATATATATATATATATATATATATATATATATATATTATATATATATATATACATACATATATATATATAGCTATTTACCCTTTGTTATTATATTTCCATGATCACAGCTCAAGTGATTTTATGAGCTGAACAGTATCAACTAGGACACATGGGATCATGATACTAGCCTGAGTGGCAATGGGAGCTTGGAGAGGCGATGTTTGTCGCTTATTACAATGACAGGGAGGCTAATGAACCTCCAGATGAACCAGCTGCACTAAACATGGAATTTTGACACAAATGAGGCAGGAAATTTAAAAGGTAGGCGTGGCACTGGTGCAGGTGGACCTACAAATACCAATCTAGGGTTAAGTTAGTGGCCATTTACATACAATATCATCAACATAATGGTATCTTATCACTCCATTGAAAAGTATGGGATGTAACATATCTTTCATAATCCTCCATATACAGATTACTAAGGGCAAGTAAAATTGGATTCATCATAACCATTTCAAACTTTTAAGCATAAAATTTCTTTTGAAAAACAAATTTACTGACAATGATACAAAGTTTGATCAATTCGGTTATCATTTCTGGAGGAAAAGGTGAAAAGAAACGTAATCTTGTTCTTTATTTAAAAAGGATAAAAGATAATGCACAAGAACCTTAGTGAATAATTGAATTGCATCAAATTCTATGAGTTTAAAATCGAAATTCACATCAACAATATTTAGTCTTTCCACGGAACGACCAACATTGTTCTTAACAGTAGTACGTGATATGTTTCCCACAAGACGTGTTACATCACGGACCAACCATTTAGGTAACTTATACAACACAGATCCAAGAGAACTCATTATGGGTCTTACAGGGTTATTTCCTTTATGAGTTTTGATAGCGCCTTACATGCAAGGCATAAAAGCTCTCTGGTTTGCTAATGACTTAAGTAATTCCTCCAGTTTTTATAATACTCTAGCATGGGGACTTAATGATCATTAGTTCTGGTACTTTTAGATTATATGGTTTTATTATTGAAGAAATTGTAAAGCTATTATATGCAAATGTTTATTGAAAAGCTGTGAGACCTTGGCTTCTGTGAGTGTGTCCATGGGTATTTATGTACGTATGTGATGTGTGTTGTTTGTGTGCGGGCATGTAGTGGTGCATAGTTCTTTATGTACTCATGAGCGTGTGTGCGTGTTTAAAATATGCTTGTTTTTGTGTATTTTTTCATATAAAAATAAAAATAGATTTTGTTAAGGACTTTATTAGATTGGTCATATATTTGGTTATTTTGCTCTTTGACTGTGGGAATTCCTTTATCTATTTTTTAAACAATTGTTTTCTGATTTACACTTTGAAATGTATTGTTTTTACTTTTTCCGTAATTAGGAAGAATCAATTTGGTTACCTGTTTTTAATTACCAATCTTATTTTGTTGGCTTTAGTAACTAAGCTTGTTTGTGGTAAGCATGGACTGTAAGATTGTTTTTTTGTTACTTATTCGTAAGATTGTTTTTCTGTTACTTATTCTTTGATTTTTACCCTTTTGACAATTAACCATCTAGTATTATTGATCGTTTTGTTTACCTTGTAACCGCCTTTCCAACTGTATCTCTTTTGTACTCCAACGTTGCGTTAATAAACGTGAGAAAGCGATTTGTACTGACCTTCTGCCTTAAAAATCACAGTAGATGCAAGTTGGGCACAAATGATAATATAATTGGAGATTATTTAAAGAGAATTCGTATCTCTTAGTCCAAACCTAAACTAAGATGAAATCATGGAATGTTCTAGAAAGAAAAAAATGAAAAATGATTCACTTCCCTAGCAAAACTTATTGGAGCTTCCGGTTCGATGTGACTCGATCCTAAAATGTATGATGTCATTATGCTCAATCATTTTGCAACAAAGATACTCTGTAACTTACAACATATGACACAATCGATTGAGGTAATTTCTCGAAACTATAAGTTGTAATAGTCATGTGGTTTTGTACGAGACTTTAAGAAAAAATAATCTTTTAGCGTAGCAGCTTTGTCAAGTTTCTCAACCTTTCTCTTTCTCTCTCTCTCTCAATTAGGATCTTATGTGTTCAAGGAATTCTTTAAGAAATATTCAAGAACAAATAATTCTTCAAGTTCGTTCAGATTTTTAACCTACCAGTCCCCAACTATCGTTTGAAATGTCTTCTCCCTTTGCAAGCATAACCTAAGAAAGTTATTCTGTCATCATTTCTTAAAGATCTGAATCTTTCATTATAATACTCAGGGGTCATCTGATAAACTTGTAGTACATTGTGTTCGAGTACCTTGCAATCGTCATACTGATCAGCTGATAATGCTAAATAGGCATTTCTCCCTTTACTAACTAAGACACTTTTATAACAAGACTGACCTTTTATCTGATGCCACTTTTTCAAAGTGATCAAAGAACTCATCCGCAACTTCTTCAGTAAACTTAGGAATTAACTTCTGCACTCTTACCAC
>NC_087203.1:10991964-10994464 GCF_015104395.2 Macrobrachium nipponense
TCAAAGAAAAAGAGTCGGTAAATAAGAGGAAGGAATTGATTCATAAAAGGTTTCTTGAAGTAGGTTTAGTTATTGATATACCAAAACCATTTGGTTTTGGTATATCAATTACTTTTGATATACCAAATTGATATACCAAAACCATTTGGTTTTGCTACATCTGATGATGGAAGTACTGCTCGCAGGGTTTTTAAGAATGCAAAAATTGCACCGGAAATTACTGGCCTTGATCAATCATTTGTTTATAAACTTTGTGTAATTTTATCACATTTTCATTTGGCTTTGATATCGATGTATATAAAGTTGAAAGGTTTTGCTTGGACACTGCCAAATTTTGTGTACAAAAATATAACTGGTAATACATGCCCCAAAGCTTTCACCGGTTATTAAGTCATGGTGCTTCAGTGAAAAGCAATCGGCATATGTTTTATCTGACGAGGCAAAAGAAGCAAAGAATAAAGAATTTAAGAACTTTGCGGAATCTTTAACAAGGAAAACATCTCGAATAAAGATAAATGAAGATTTAATGAGGAAGTTACTTTGACCATCTGATCCCTTGATAAGTTTCATAAGATATATGTTAATACTCTCCTCAGTGAGGATGAGGGATGTAAAACTTACTTCTTCGAAGTATGTTGGTAGCCATGGCCTTAGAGCAGTAAGGCCCTGAGTGACTTTCTCTCTCTCTCTCTCTCTCTCTCTCTCTCTCTCTCTCTCTCTCTCAACCAATTATCTCAGGTAGCTAAATCAGACTCGTGAACTACAAAAATACATTCATTTCCGAATAAAAGGATAAACTAAATAAATCAAGTTCACAATGAAACAAATGTTTAACTGAATAAGATAAAATTCAAAATCCTAAATGCACCACTGTTATTCAACAGAAACCCAAATAACCCTTAGGATCGGACAAAACTCGTCCACCCCTTTCTCTACAATAATTAGACATCAGTCAAAAAATAGGTAACTAGAAAAGTCATAAAACTGTCTATAATTAACACCACTCCATTAGGGGAAATTCCAATTCCAGACTTCCCAGATCAATACCAGAAACGTCTGTTAAAAAAAAGAAAGAAGAGTAACCCGACATAAATAAATTGCAAATAAACCAAAATGACATAAATCAAAAAGCCATATGGAGAAGGACATCTCTGAAATAAATGTTTAAAATACAAAAAGACAAAGCTACACTCGGGCCTAAAAGTAGTCTTACCCATTTCAGCTGTGAGCACTAACACTTGAACAAAATGACGTTCCAACTCATACGGAGAGAGAGAGAGAGAGAGAGAGAGAGAGAGAGAAGAGAGAGAGAGAGAGAGACTCCCAAAACCACAACAATTGCAAATCATCTCTGATATCCGAATGAACAAAAATTGCTCTCGTAGTATGGAAACTTCAGAGTGGACCTCGTCTAAAATGCCTGGGCAAATGATTTTGGGAACGAGATCCAGCTATTTATTATCTTAAAAATTCTCCGTCTTAGTTATCTTACCCTCCCACTATGTAGGGGAACAGCTCGTACGTACACAAGCACAAACTTTTTCACAAGACACTCTCCTTAATATGACGTCAATGATTCATCACAACTTCATTGCACTGGAACAGATGCGTGACGTCATATACAACTCATTATGGCACCCATCAAAATTTACCCAAAACTAGATTCTTGCTTCCACTCATGCACGGACACAAACCGAAGCCTGTCTTGCTGAGGCAGCAACCTTCGACATGTGCCACCCAAAATGAAGCGTCAACATTTCCAGAGCTCGTTTTGTCTCCTTGGGAGCTAACGCTGAATCTATCATTTTAAAGAATGTCATTGCTCACCACATCCGTCTGACTGACACACTACTGAAAAACATTTTGTCATCTCAAAATATGCATATACCAAACGAATTATACTAATAATGCTCATTTCATATATATAGTAACCATTACCCATAAAAGTGAATGTTTGCATGTTTGTTTGTGTGTTTGTGTGCTATAGTAATCCAAACAGCTTGACTGATGTAGACGAAATTTAGCTTATGGCCTTAATTTGAACCAACTTACGCAGATAATAGGGTTAAGTTTCAAACACTTACCCACGCTCCCTTCCCTTTCCCTAATCCCCTTTACATTTGTAACTTTGGGGGCGGTAAACAAACTCTACGGGTTTGACATGCCCCATTTCATGTACTCGAGGCCGTGGAAAAATAATATTGAAAATGCTTTCCAGTCTCCACTGTAATACCTGAATAAATGTGACAAGCAGCACAGTAATACATGGCTAAAGAGGACAGAAAGCATGGTAATATCTAGATAAAACTAACAGTCACCACAGTAATACCTAGATAAAGGGGACAGATAGCACAGTAATACCTGGTAAAAGGGGACAGATAGCACAGTAATGACTGGATGAAAGGGACAGTCACAACAGTAATACCTGGATAAAAGGGACAATCAACATAGTAATACCTGGATTAAAAAAGGGAGGGGGGCCGAGACACAGTAGAGTAAT
>NC_087203.1:10996964-11035670 GCF_015104395.2 Macrobrachium nipponense
ACATTTTTGTGATGATATCCAATATTTAAACCTCTGTCTGTCAATCTTGTGTGTGTACTTACCACCGGATGTGTTCTGTATCTTTGAAACAGACGGATCTGGAATGCCACGGGACAAAGAATTCCCAGAGGGGTGTAGACTTTTTGGTGACCAGACATGTTACATTTACGGGGTTTTTGAGTTAGTAGTCTGTAAAGAACTGGAATTGCTTGATTGATTGATTTATTTATTAGTTGTTAATAAACGTTAATGTTATGACGCAACTCTCTTTTCATTTTTCTTACCTGTTAGAATGGAGAGAAAGAAGTGGAGAGAGAAAGAGATTGTCGGTGCTAGAGAGAGAGAGAGAGAGAGAGAGAGAGAGAGGGATTGCCGAGAGAGAGAGAGGCTGTGTGTGTAATGTTGTGTGTGGTTTTGCTTTCCGTTTCGTGTCACACTTACCTTATGAATAATGGGGGAAGAATCCCCCCATTTACAGTGGTGGCAAGCGGTTAAGAGGGGTATAAAAGTTTTCTTTCTTTCTATGCCTAGGAACGCCAATGTAGAGGTGGGTGGCCAGTTAGAAAATAAAAGGGTTGTGGCTTAGCGATAGTTTTCGAACGACAAAGCTTTGTGGGATTGTGGAAAATTGTTAAATTGTTGGATCTCAGTTGCTAAGTGAAAAGGGGTAGAGAAAATATCCATCCGTGGGATGGGGGTGGGGGGATGAGGAAAGAAATTTCTATTAGGGTCATCAAATTTGCTCGTACCGAGATTCTTCGGGGCGTGAGAGAGTAACTCAGTCTCGTTTGTAAGTGAGTGTTCCTAGGTTGCATCTCGCTGATCGCGTTTGTATTATGCCGACGAGATTTACGTGTTTTACGAGAATTTCGAGTTCTTTTTTTTCCCATTATGGAGTGGTAAGTGTTAAAACTATTGTTTGAAGGAGTGGGTTTTGTTTAAATATTTCAGTGAAATGGGCTTGGTTCAAGAGGTCAACAAATTTTCTTGTCTTTGCCCCATAGTGACGTGTTTTCTTTATTTGCACGTGTTTATAATAGACGTATGCATTCGTCTTTGTTTAAAACATGGGAAGGGTGTATTTTTCTATGCATGTGAACTGTGCTTAGATAAGCATATCTGGCTTAGAGACACAGCAGCCACAATTTTACGGGCTCAGCACATTTCTGCAGAGAGGCGCGTTGCATTTGCGAGGGGTACTGGCATCACTCGGGGGGATAGTTGCATGGATGGGTATACTGGCCTCCTTCGAGAGATAGTGCAGGGGAGGGCATTGCGAGATGGGCACTAGTGTATACCTTGGGAAGGGGTCCTCAGACACTGTTCAAGGGGAGATGGGGGTACTACTGTGTATGCCTCGGGCTGTTCTGTCGCTTGACTGAGGGGTTGTTCTCAGGGGGGGAGAAACCTTTTTTTCTCATTGGGTGTGAACTCATTTTTTTTCTTTGTGTTGGGGGATGGGTTTGGCCTTGACCATGGATGCTAAGATATCAGCTGATTGATTAGTTGATGAAGTGAAACGCCCGTAGAGTCTTTTTTTTAGAAAAGATTTTTTTTTTTCTCCCTTGGACGAAGAGAAAAGGAAATAAAGAGAGAATTGAAATGCATTGTATGGGAGCATGTTTTACTTGTGCCTTGAAAGACACAAATATAAGGGGGATACACAGATTATTTTTTTATTGTGTTGGAGAAATTACTTTGAAATGCCGATGATTGGTGTTGTATCTGTGTTGTGTGGCAATGGTGTTATGTCATGGTGTATGCTGGAGAAATTGTATGTCATAGGATTCAGCAATACTGTTGTATGCTATTTGAATTTCACCCTTACTTGAGATCTTTGCAAGAGAATTATTGCTATGGAGAGTTATTATTATTATTAATAATTGTTATACTTGAGATGTGTCACGGGAGGTTTGCTTAAGTATAATTATCATTACGGGAGACTTGTTTTACGAGAGATTTTGAGATATTTCATGGGAGATTAGTTGATAATTATTACAGATAATTATTCATGGAGAATTATTACAATGAATTAATGGGAGAAGTCTTGTGTTAATTATTTGTTGAGTTCTTGTAACTTTGGAGAATATTTCAGTGATTCACGGGGATGAGTTTTGCTGAATCTTGATGAATCTGGCTGAATCTTGGTGAATTGTGGTGAAACTTGCTGAACTTTTGCTGAATTTTTTGCTGAATTCCTTGGAGAATGGACAAGCATTAACATTGGTGATATTTTTTTTGTACTGATACTGATGATTTTGATGATAGCAATTTTTTTGGTGATCTTGCTGATGATGATATTTCTGATACTGATTTTTTTTATACTAATACGTGGGCGTTTTAATGCTATCAAGGGAGGTGAAATCTTTTTTGAATATTGGGAGGAACTAACAACACATTATTTTAGTTTTTTTTTTCCTTTTTTTATGTGTTCAGCAGATAATTGCTTGACATCTGGTGAGTTACGGGAGATAGTGAACAAGGCCGTTGATTTTTCTTTTCTCCTTTTTTGGAAGTTAGCCATAGCTGACACAAGTTTTTTTTACCAAGAGTGAATTTGAATTTATTTTTTCTCTCCAGTTAGTGTGAATATTATCTCAGTTCATGACTTAGAGTCATTGTTCGGGAACGTGTTTGTGTTTTAGCTATTTGATGCTATAGAGAAATATATGGGAGAATTTCTTGCATGTTTTGAATGCATACGTAATGGCACTACATTTTTTCTCTGGATATTTGTGTTCCAGAAATTGTGAGTTTTCTTGCACAATACATTAGTTGTATTTGTGACAATTTGTGAGAGATAGGGAACGTTGGTTAAGTTTTCTAGTGGCTTATGTCGTAGTGCATATGGAGAAGTCTTGGCTAAGACACTGTGAATTTGGAGTTCTGTTATAATGAGTTGTGGCACATTGGTGATTTTTTCTAGAATTTTCTAGACAGTTTTATTTGCAGAGTTTTTGCCTTTTTTTAGCAATTATGCTAAATGGAAGGAGTTTTTATAGTTTTTGACTATAACATTGAGTTATTCTCTGGAGAATTGGAGTTATAATTGAGATATATTTGGAGTTATAATTGGAGGTATATATTATTTTGGAGTTATAATTTGAGATATAATATATGGGAGATTATATTTTTGGCCTTTTTGATATTTGCCAATGTGATATGAGCTATGTTTAGTTCAATTATTTTGCAGCCATCTTTGTTGCAAATGGAGACACATATTTGGAGATTATGGGGCAATATTTGTGAGTGTGTGAGTTAGTTGCCTTGAGTGCACATTTTTTTTAGATATATTTTTTGGAGCCTTGTTTTGTTCCACATGGAGTTATTGGGGAAATAGAGGTAAATATTTTGTATTTGCCGAAATAGAGGTGATTATTCTCTATTCCTGGAGTGGTGTTTTTTTACTGACATGTGGCTATTGGAGAAATAAGAGAATAATATAAGGGGGTTGGTTATTAACCAAATGGAGGAAATATTTTTATAACCGGAGTGGTGTTATTATTAATATGGTGTCTCATAATGGAGTTGGAATTAATCTTTGGCGGGTGACCTTTTTTTTGTGGTTATGGGAGTTTTTTCAAGACAAGAAAGAAATTTCTGTGGTTCTCTTTTTTGGTTCATGACTATTTAGAGGCTAGTGTCATTACTGCATTACGAGTCCTATGGAGATGTGTGTGCATTTTTTATGTTCACAAGTGTGTTATTCTTGGAGAAATATAATGGGCAAAGTCATGTTGAGAGAATAAGTCTTTGAGACAGTCTTTGAACACATTAGTCATATCCTGGAGTTAATTCTGTGAAATGTGTCAGTTAGACCTTTTTTTCTAGAGAATCATGAGTTTCCAAACTTATGTGTCTGACTAGACAATTCTTATGCTGATGTTAGAGCATACGTCCGCAGGCGATTTTTCTGCTGACAAGCGATGTGATGAGCGCTGTGCTGTTTCTTTTCTTCTGATGATGATAGATCAGAATTTTTGCAATATCTGGAAATGTTTGGACATAGCATTTCACGAAAGCGCATGGGTGAGAGTTTGCTTTCTGGCAAATTCCATAACTTTACATGGAGCATTTCTTGGGGAAAACGCGGGAGTTATGCATATTATACATGTATTATGTTTTTTTTTTTATTATTATTTTTCTTCCTTTTCCTTGAGATATAATTTGGGGATTGAAGGCTTAAATAACATTTCTTTTTTGGACGGGAGATTTGATTTTACCGGGAGAGTAATTTTCGAGGGTTGTTACTTAAGTAAAGGGAGTTTGACATTAAGTCTCATTGTGATTAATTATTGAGCAGTAAAGGGGTTTTTGCTGTTAAAAGTTGGAGATTTTTACTGATTTTGTGGGTTGTTCAAATATCAGAGTTTGAGAGAACATTTTTTGGGTCTGGGTGTGTTACGTGATTCTTTTTTTTTTCCTTGGGCTCATTGCGATTTTTATCTTTTCTTTTTTTTCTTGTGAGAACATTCGAGTTTGAAATGTGAGTGCAGAATTCCGTGGAGTTGCTGTGATTTCTGAGTTGTGTGTGTGCTGATGTGTGAGTTTGGAGAATTGAGTTGGAGAACTTGATGTTTTTTTTTCTTTGGGAGTTGTGATAATGACTTATGATTTGGTAGTCATATTAAGGGAGTTAATTGGGAGACGTTCAGTTAGTATTTCTGACTTTTTGAGATCATTGTTTGATAGAAGTAGTATGTCTGGGTTAATTTCTTAGATTGACCAAAGACTTGACTGACATACTAACACACACCAAAAAAAAAAAGTCGTTTCCCGACTCCAGCAAGACGTCCACCAGCCGCGTGCAGAGAGGTTGCTGCCATGTTGCCCAGGGTGATTACAAGAATTTCCACGTGGGTGTTCAAGAGAATTCTACAGCGTGTTTTTTGGGGATCTGCAGAAGCCGTGAGAAGTCTTCTACAATGAGGGAGGCATTCCGTCTTCCTACAGCTGCTACAGGTGCAGCTACTTGCAGACAAGCGAAGAGGGATATTCAAGAAATGCAGAAAATATGAGAGAAAATGCGTCTTGTGCTATTTGGAGATTAAAGCGTGATAAGACTTTATTTTATAATGTCAGAGACGTGCAGTTTTACGTATATTTTCTTTTAAGCCGGCCAGTGTTTTTGTATTATAAGCAATTTTGCTAGGCGGGGCTAGCATATTAGGTGGCCGAGCATCTGTAAGGCCAAGGGTTTTTGATTAATAATATATTGTCCATGTGTTCCCTGTGACCTATGGAATGTGGAGAACAGTGCAGAGGTGACGACCTGAGAGTAGCTGATGAATGAGTTTCTGGGGATGGCGTGAGATAAAAATGCTTAGTTCAACAAGTCAATGCACGACAGTTTATGAACTCTTCTCAAAGTGCCTTTGAAAACTGGATGCAGCTAGAACCGTGAGGCGCTATCGAACTGTGTGTTCGTATGTGCGTGTGCCTCTTCCCTTTAAGAGTGTCATACCCAAGCCTATGGGAGGATTTTGACGGAGGGCTTCAAAGTCACAAGCAAGATGCCGTGGCATTCGCAGGGATTTTTTGTTAACAGTGTTTAAGTGTCCGGTTGTTTGGGTAAGTGTTGAAGTGCTTTAGCCAAAGAGTGGCTTGTTATCTGTTTGACATTTTTGTGATGATATCCAATATTTAAACCTCTGTCTGTCCTGTCAATCTTGTGTGTGTACTTACCGGGATGTGTTCTGTATCTTTGAAACAGACGGATCTGGAATGCCACGGGACAAAGAATTCCCAGAGGGGTGTAGACTTTTTGGTGACCAGACATGTTACATTTACGGGGTTTTTTGAGTTAGTCTGTAAGACTGGATTACTTGATTGATTGATTTATTTATTAGTTGTTAATAAACGTTAATGTTATGATGCAACTCTCTCATTTTCATTACCTGTTAGAATGGAGAGAAAGAGGTGGAGAGAGAAAGAGATTGTCGGTGCTAGAGAGAAGAGAGAGAGAGAGAGAGAGAGAGAGAGGGATTGCCAAGAGAGAGAGAGAGAGAGAGGCTGTGTGTGTAATGTTGTGTATGGTTTGCTTTCCGTTTCGTGTCACGCTTACCTTATGAATAATGGGGGAAGAATCCCCCCATTTACATATATATATATATATATATATATATATATATATATATATATAATTTTTTTCTATATATATATATATATATATACTATATCTGGTAGTGTCAGTTTGTATATTAAGCCTTCTTTTTGACTATGTTGTACTTTGTAAAATCAGTTTGCCACAGTAAAGGTTCCGAACAGGACCGAAAGTACTTGGCTATCTCGCTTTTTCATTTTTTTCGTGCGTGGCAAAAAACCTTTATATACATATATATATATATATATATATATATATATATATATATATATATATATATATATTTATATATAAATATATATATAATGTGACGAAGTGCCAAGTATCTGGTTACTACACTTACCAATCAGAAAAATAGTTACCTCACAACAGCCAGACTGAATATTCTAAAGGCCACAGTGATCCCTCAAAACTTTTTGATTTAAAAACTTTTTAATCATGCAAGAAATCAGACTAAGTTCATTAAAACAAATGTGAGGTAATCTTATATGGAATTAAATCAATTAAAGGGCATCTCTCCATCAACAACTTTAAAGTTTAAGTACTTCCCTGATTCTAACCCACTTCCATAAAGCTGAAGGAAAACAGCTTATTTACCACTCTATATTTCTACCTAAATAAAATTAAATATACTGGCTAAAAATAAAAAAAATTTATTATTAAACCCAAAAATTATAAATAAAATTAACAATCTCAGGGACATTTACTATTACTTGAAAGCAACACAAAGTTTAATCAATTCTTGAATTAATTATTAAGTGAAATTAAATCAAAATTTGTTTATCACAAAAATTAATTAATTAATTATGTAACACTTAAAATTTGAATAGAATTCTAAGAAAATGTAAATTAATTCACAAGTGTTAAACAACAATAAAAACTTGAAAAGAATTCTATGTAAATGCAAATTAATTCACAAGTTCTAAACACAATCAAATTTGTACTGATTAATTAATGAAAACACTAAATTTAATCAAATAAATTGTGAATGTATATATCTATATAATATATATATATATTATATATATATATATATATATATATTCTAAATTATAAACTGTTAGTAATATAGATATTATATCTATATATATACATTAATATATAATACTATAGAGTTTAATTTTTTTTGAAAACAATATACTATAATATATATATTAATATATATAATCAACTTAAGATTAATATTTATACCCAGCATGACGAATCTAGAGCTGCCCGGGAAAACTAAGTTGGGTCAAATAATGGGACACATGTTAAATTTATCACCTATGTCAGTCATGCTGTTCTAATTTCTATAGTGCACAAACTCACAAACAAATATACAAACATTTGCTTTTATAGATAAGATATATAACATACATGCATACATACATACATACTTACACACACACACACACACACACACACACACACACATATATATATATAATATATATATATATATATATATATATATATATATATATATATATATATATATATATATATTGACAGACCTCGACCTTATAATGAAACATTCCTTCGCATTGATACCGAACTCAGAATTGTGAAGAATGGCAAGGCAAAGGCACTACCATCTGACTCAAAAAAGTCAGCAGCAAGGATGAGACCAAGTGCTAAGTATTTTTGACCTATGAGACAATTGTCAGCCCCTTTGTCTTAATATTCTTGTGCTGTTGCTTTTGCAGTATATAACTTCATCTCAGTAACTGTATGAAATGTGTAAAAGTGTTTGCGATGTTTTCAGTTTCAGTATTAGTTTTACTTAGTGTTAATATGTACAGTTATGTATGTTCAGAATTCCCAAAACATCATTTGAAAGCAAAGGAATAATGTAGAATGTGAACAGAGAGAAAGATTTGCCATTCGTCACTTGAGACCGCATAGTTCTAATTTTTTTTTTTTTTGCCACCATTATTTAAGAGGTATCGCCTTGCAATTGTTTGACTAACAAGGCACCCCGTTTGTTACTTTTGACCTGCGATGATATCAGCAGATGTTGGTTGGTATACATCACACCTTCGTCAAGTATCATTGACTGTGACGATATTCTCTAAGTCCCCATCAATCATTACTTCTAGTATGAAGGTTTGAAGACGTTAAAACTCATAGTTAAATAACAAGTTATATTTAACAAGCTTACATCACAAATGATAGCTACAAGAAGATTTGGTAGCTCTTCAAGAAGAGAGGTGTGGTAGAAGTCTGATATACAATTCTGTTTACAAGAACATAGTCGAGCGAAACATTGCTCAATTTTGTACGCACGCACGAATATACGGATCTAGGACTGTGACGTAGGCACAGAATGTGTTGAGAACAACAACATGTTTTTGCCAGGGGGGCATCGGTTGGCGTTACCTTTTTTTATATAAAACTGATGATCCAGCTGTCTACAACGTTATACAAAGCGGCGTCAGAGCAATGTCAAGGCAATGTCAACTCTTTTCTAAATTATGCTTTACAATTCTGCATGATCCTACAGGAACCCTTAAGTCATGTTATTAATTCAAGTGCATTGTAGAATAAATTAAGACCAAAATGTGTATAATAACAATCAAATAAGCACTGTGGAGTTTCAGTTGTGATGGCAGTAAGGATAAAACCACCGATTACAAGGTAAAAATGAATTCAGTTCAAACATGACCCAGAATAACAAGTTTTCATACTTTCACTAATATAGGCAACAAAAGTTGTTTTATTGTGCTGATTACAACTGCAATCTTGAGTAAGATCAATAAACGTTACATATATATGCTAACATTGTTCAAATGAGTGCTGGGAATGCTGGGAAAGATGGTGTCCACCCGTGACCAGACCCGTCCAGCCACACTATTACCGCCATATTGGATTTCAAAACTGCCTTGAAAACATATTTTACGAAGAGCGTCACATGCTTATTTTAGTTCGTATGGGCCTTTCATATATCACATTATGTTGATGAAACTTCAATCTTTTGTATGATATGCTTAGAGTTGTAATTGTATTCTTGTTTCACCAATTAAATATCGAGTGAATAAGACCCGTCCAGCGTGATGATGGTGGATCGTCCGTGATTGTTTACCCTATATATATATATATATATATATATATATATATATATATATATATATATATATATATATATATATATATATATATATATATTAGACGAGTTTTTAGGACTAAATGATACTCGTTTAAACAAAATGAAATAAACTGCTAACAGGCACCTACACCTACCTTGTTCGTTGCAGATCATTCTGGGGTGTTGGCTAAGAGAGCAAGCTAGGCAAAAATGAATTCCCGTAGATACAAAAATATACTTTTTATTTCCCAAATTAGCTAACATTAAAACAGAACAAAATCAATTAATAAAAATGGAATAAAATGAATTAATTCTGACCCAAAAACCGTTAAACTATTGTTTTCTCTCTCCCAATCAAGTTTAAGTAAGTACCCCTTCAATAATCTCAATATGTCCAACTAACCACAACATTTTAATAAGTCAATAAAGTCTTAGAGAATCCATTTTTCTATATGGTGAATTTGAACCCATCTGAAATAAAGAGACCACAATTATTACACCACTTTACCCATGAAAGTTAATCAAAAAGAATATGTACTGCACCACACTTCTCTTTCTCCAACATATTAATTATCACTTCAAAGGTTAACTTTTTCAAAGTTCTTTCTTACGTTACCTTATTCGATGGGTCTGCAACACCTCTCAATACCTCTCAAACACCTCTTCCAGGCGTGTTCACACTCTGTCACAAGTAATCAATGAGTGCCCTCTCTCAACCCTTATTTCTCATAACAAAAGTCATATATCGTTCACTACGAACACACATGCAGACTTGCCCAGTGTGGCACCCAGCAAACACAGGTACTCCATGTCCAAGGCATGTGATTTCCGAGGTGTCACTGACCTCAAAGTGCATTGGTGATCTTCCCTGGCTGTTTTTTATTTCAGCATGTTCGAGAAAGAGCTGAGATTAACAATTCACTGATGCGGCTTTTAAGATATATGATATATATATATATATATATATATATATATATATATATATATATATATATATATACATGTATATATATTGTGACGAAGTACCATGCATCTAGTTACTACACTTACCATTTGTACTGTTAGAGCACCAGACTTTTAATCCTGGGTCCGGGACACCATTTATACTTGGTTATTAGTTACCTCACACAGCTAGACACCTGAATCTTCATCACAAATACCAAACGACTGAATGCTCTAAAGGTAACTTAACAATCAAGAAAACAACCAGACTAAGTTCATTAACATAGATGTGAGGTAATCTTAATTAAAGGGCATCACTCCAACAATTTTAAATCTAAGTATTTCCCTGATTCTAATTTACTTGAGGGAAAGAGTACAATAACTACTCTATATTTCTGCCTAAATAAAAATAACACATATTCTGGTGGTAATGATATTCTCATAAAAATTTTAAATACAAACATTTGTTTCTAAATTCAAAATTTATAAGTGAAATTTACAATCTCAGGAGAATTTGTTATTACTTAAAAACAAAATTAAATCAGAGTTTAAGAAAATTAATTAATCAAATTTAAATTAAGTTTAATTCAAATTATAAAGCAATAATTAAATTTGAAATGAAATTTAATTAAATCCAAATTAATTCACAAGTGTTAGATTAAAACAATTATACAATAAAAAATTATTCAAACTAATTAAACAAAATGAAGAGAATATAAAAACATAATAATATGAAAAGCAATAAAAGCATTGACAGTACAAACATTAAGCTTATAAAATGGACATGTCAAAAGAACAAAACATAAGGAAAATGTGCAAAAAGCAATCATTTCATCCAACCAGTGTAAACAAAACCTGAAAAGTGCACTTCAAAGTATTTTTAAGATACAATACCTTTTTACCAGCTGGAATTTCACTCAAAAAGAAGGCCTTTTACTATTTTCAACAATTATGAGGCACCACACAAAAATAATAATAACACTATGCTCAGATTCCAAAACTAATTAATAAGTTACTAAGAAATTACACAGAATTAGCAATACCGAGTGACCAATTTATAAAAAAAAACATGAGTTACCTTACGGTAATGAAACCGAAACTCGGAAGCTAGAGAGAGAGAGAGAGAGAGAGAGAGAGAGAGAGAGAGAGAGAGAGAGCCACTGCCCTCCTAACACACGAAGCTAAGTCTCAAAGTGGAATGAATACCTTCCCTATCTAGGTACGTATGGGCGTATGATGGGGGCGGTCAAGCATATAAGTTCAAGACGAAAATATATTATGTCATCTCAGTGACGTCATGGAATTTTCCAATTCACAATTAACTACTTACGAGTCAATTAGTCCTCTTTTGACAAACTGAAAGAAATAAGAGTTATTGAGAGATTCTTACATCATCCCTCTATAGGAACCACCAGCTTTGCAGTGTTCTATACGAGATGAGTAGACGATAAAAAATTTGCTTTACTCATCTATTTTCAAGGGGTTGGGTAACAACAACTTTTGCTCGAACAGTCACCCTTTACATATTGAAGATGCTTTCTGTTTTATCTCTCTTGCGCCTCTTATGCTACTACCTTCTCTCTCTCTGTTTTACGTAGGTTTCAGCTAGGAATATACACTACTTAAACATGTTATCTTTAAATATGGGAATCTGAACATAAAAATATACATTTTACAACATGATACACAGTTTCTGAGGGGAATTAATTGTATTACCAATACCATAATTGCATAATGAAACTCACATTATAAGAATATACCTATATATGGATATATATATATATATATATATGTAAGGCCTAGGGATTTTGATTAATAAATATATTGTTCGTGCGTTCTCTGTGACCTATGGAATGTGGAGAACAGTGCAGGAGTGACGACCTGAGAGTAGCTGAACAATGAGTTTCTGGGGGTGGCGTGAGATAAAATGCTTAGTTCGTCAAGTCAATGCACGACAGTTATGAACTCTTCTCAAAGTGCCTTTGGGAAACTGGATGCAGCTAGAACCGCGAGGCGCTATCGAACTGTGTGTTTCGTATGTGCGTGTGTGCCTCTTTCTGTTAAATAGGTTCATACCCAAGCCTATGGGAGGGATTTTGACAGAGGGCTTCGAGTCACAGGCAAAGATGCCGTGGCATTCGCCGGGGGAGTTTTTTGTGACATAGTGTTTAGTGTCCGGCTGTCTGGGTAAGTGTTAAAGTGCTTTAGCCAAATGGGATGGCTTGTTTGATATCTAGTAAGATGTTCCATTTTATTAACTTTGTCTTTAAACTTGTGTGTGTACTTACCAGGGATGTGTTCTGTATCTTTGAAACAGACGGATCTGGAATATCGGGGGACAAAGAGTTCCCGGAGGGGTGGTGGACTTTCTTTGGTGACTTGACATTGTACTGTTTTTGAGTTAGTCTGTAAGACTGGATTACTTGGTTAATTGATTTATTTATTCTTGTTTAATATAACGCTAATGTTATGATGCAACTCTCTCATTTCATTACCTGTTAGAATGGAGAGATTCCTTGGAGAGAGAGAGAGGAGATTGTCGGTGCTAGAGAGAGAGAGAGAGAGAGGGATTGCTGGATTCCTTGGAGAGAGAGAGAGAGAGAGAGATAGGTTGTGTGTGTAATGGAGTAATGGGGTCTGCCTTCCGTTTCGTGTCCACGCTTACCTTGTGAATAACTGGGGGGAAAATCCCCCATGTTATAGTGGTGGCAGACGGTTAAAGAGGGGATATAAAAGTGTTTTCTTTTCTATGCCTAGGAACGCCAATGTAGAGATGGGTGGCCAGTTAGAAAATAAAAGGGGTTATGGCTTAGCGATAGTTTTCGAACGACAAAGCTTGGTGGGATTGTGGAAAATCGTTAAACTGTTAGTTTTCAGTTACTTAGTGAGAAAAAATGAGAAAATATCTGTCTGTTAACTGTGCTAAAGGGAGGGAAGGATTTTGTTGGACTCAGCATTTTTCCCAGGGAGTCAGCCTAGAAGCAGTGAGCGCACCCAGTGTGACTTTTGCTTGTGTAATGACGAGTGTATTCCGAGATACCCGTGCGGGTGTTGTGTTTAATGCATATATCACTGCCGCGTTTTACGAGAATTTCGAGTTCTTTTTGTTCCCATTATGGAGTGGTAAGTGTTAAAACTATTGTTTATCAAAGGGAGAGGGTTTTTGTTTAAATATTTCAGGGTTATGGGATTGGTTCAAGAGGTCAACAATTTTTCTTGTCTTTGCCCCATAGTGACGTGTTTTCTTTATTTGCACGTGTTTATGATAGACGTATTTGTCTTTGTTTTAAAACACATAAGAGTGTATAGAGATGTGTTTTTTTGCATGTGAACTGTGCTAGATAAGCATATTTGGTTGTGACACAGAGCGGCCACAATTTTACGGGCTCAGCACATTTCTGCAGAGAAGCGCGTTGCATTGCGAGGGTATACTGGCATCCCTCGGGGGGATAGTCGCATGGAGGGTACCACTGGCCTCCCTCGAGAGATAGTGCAGGGAATGGGTACTAGTGTATACCTTGGGAAGGGGTCCTCAGACACTGTTCAAGGGGAGATGGGGGATACTGCTGGTATGCCTCGGGCTGTTCTGCCGCTCGACTGAGGGGTTGTTCTCACGGGGGGGAGAAATTTTTTTTTTTTCTCAGTGTGGGTGAACTCCCCCTTTTCCTTTTTTTTTCTTTGTGTTGGGGTATGGGTCTGGCCTTGACCATGAATGCTAAGATATCAGCTGATTGATTAGTTGATGAAGTGAAATGCCCGTAGAGTCTTTTTTTTTAAGAAAAAGAGATTTTTTTTTCTCTCTTGGACGAAGAGAAAGGAAATAAAAAAGCGAATTGAAATGCATTATATGGGAGTATGTTTTACTTGCCTTGAAAGACACAAATATAAGGGGGATACACAGATTATTTTTTTATTGTGTTGGAGAAATTGCTTGAGATACCGATGATTGGTGTTGTATCTGTGTTGTGTGCAATGGTGTTATGTCATGGTGTTGCATGCTGAGAAATTGTATGTCATAGGATTCAGCAATACTAGTGTGTGCTATTTGAATTTCACCCTTACTTGAAATCTTTGCAAGAGAATTATTGCTATGGAGAGTTATTATTATTATTGATAATTATTATACTTGAGATGTGTCACGGGAGGTTTGCTTAAGTATAATTATCATTACGGGAGACATAATTTACGAGAGTTTTGAGATATTTCATGGGAGATTATTTGATAATTATTACAGATAATTATTCAAGGAGAATTATTACAATGAATTAATGGGAGAAGTCTTTGTGTTAATAATTGTTGAGTTTTTGTAACTTTGGGAGAATATTTCAGTGATTCACGGGGATGATTTTGCTGAATCTTGATGAATCTGACTGAATCTTGGTGAATTGTGTGGAATCTTGCTGAATTTTTGGAGAATGGACAAGCATTAACATTGGTGATATTTTTGTAACTGATACTGATGATTTGATGATAGCAATTTTTTTTTGGTGATTTTGTGATAATGATATTTCTGATACTGATTTTTTTTTATACTAATACGTGGGGTGGGCGTTTAATGCTATCAAGGGAGGTGAAATCTTTTGTTTTTGACTTTGGGAGGAACTAACAACACATTGTTTTTAGTTTTTTTCCTTTTTTTTATGTGTTCAGCAGATAATTGCTTGACATCTAGTGAGTTACGGGAGATAGTCAATGGTGCCGTTGATTTTTCTTTTCTCCTTGTTTTTGAAATTAGCCATCGCTGACACAAGTTTTTTTTTACCAAGGGTGAATTTGAATTTATTTTTTCTCTCCAGTTGTGTGGATATTTTTTTGTAATGTTTCTCAGTTCATGACTTAGAGTCATTGTTCGGGAACGTGTTTGTGGTTTTAGCTATTTGATGCTATAGAGAAATATATGGGAGAATTTTTTGCATAGTTTTGAATGCATACGTAATGGCACTACATTTTTTCTCTGGATATTTGTGTTCAGAAATTGTGAGTTTTCTTGCACAATACCCTTGTTGTATTTGTGACAACTTTGTGAGAGATAGGAACTTGGTTAAGTTTTCTAGTGACTTATGTCATAGTGCATATGAGAAGTCTTGGCTAAGACACTTTGAATTTGGAGTTCTGTTATAATACTTGTGGCACATTGGTGATTTTTTCTAGAATTTTCTAGACAGTTTTATTTGCCGAGTTTTTGCCCCTTTTTTAGCAGTTTATGCTAAATGGAGAGAGTTTTATAGTTTTTACTATAACATTGAGTTATTCTTTGGAGAATTGGAGTTGATAATGAGAATATTATTTTGGAGATATAATTGGAGTTATAATTGAGATTATTATTTTGGAGAGATAATGGGTAGGTATATATTATTTTGTTATGATTTGAGATATAATATGGGAGATATATTTTTTGGCCATTTTTGATATTTGCCAATAGTGGTATGAGCTATGTTTAGTTCAATTATTTTGCAGCCATCTTTGTTGCAAATGGAGACACATATTGGAGATTATGGGGCAATATTTGTGAGTATGTGAGTTAGTTTGCCTTGAGTGCATATTTTTTTGGAGATATATTTTTGGAGCCTTGTTTTGTTCCACATGGAGTTATTGGGGAAATAGAGGTAAATATTTTGTATTTGCCGAAATAGAGGTGATTATTCTCTATTCCTGGAGTGGTGTTTTTTTTTATTGACATGTGGCTATTGGAGAAATAAGAGAATAATATAGGGGGTGGTTATTTAACCAATGGGAGGAAAATATTTTTATAACGGAGTGGTGTTATTATTAATATGGTGTCTCATAATGGAGTTGGATTTAATCTTGGGCGGGTGACCCTTTTTTTTGTGGTTATGGGAGTTTTTTTTTCGAGACAAGAGAAGATTTCTGTGGTTCTCTTTTTTGATTTCGTGACTATTTAGAGGCGAGTGTCATTACTGCATTACGAGTCCTATGGAGATGTGTGCATTTTTTATGTTCACAAGTGTATTATTCTTGGAGAAATATAATTTGGAAAAGTCATGTTTGAGAGAATGTCTTCGAGACAAATTTTTGAACACATTAGTCATATCCTGGAGTTAATTCTGTGAAATGTGTCAGTTAGACCTTTTTTTTTAGAGAAAAAAATCATGAGTTTCCAAACTTATTGTGTCTTACTAGACAATTTTTGTGCTGTTGTTTGAGCATGCGTCCGTAGGCGATTTTTCTGCTGACAAGCGATGTGGTGAGCCATGTGCTGACTTTTTTCCTCTGATGGTGATAGATCAGCATTTTTGCAATATCTGGAAATGTTGGCTATAGCATTTCACGAAAGCGCATGTGTGAGAGTATGCTTTCTGGCAAATTGCCATAGCTTTACATGGAGCATTTCTTGGGAAAACGCGGGAGTTATGCTATAATACATGTATTATGTATTTTGTGATTGGGGAAAATCTACTTGTGATTATCTTTTTTTTATTATTTTTCTTCCTTTTCCTATGAGAGATATAATTTGGGGATTGAGCTTAAGTAGCATTTCTTTTTTGGACGGGAGATTTGATTTACCGGGAGATGTAATTTTTGGGGGGTTGTTATTTACGTAAATGGGAGTTTGACATTAAGTCTCATTGTGATTAGTTATTGAGCAGTAAAGGGGTTTTTGCTGTTAAAGTTGGAGATTTTTGCTGATTTTGTGGGTTGTTTAAATGTCAGAACTTGAGAGAACATTTTTGGGTCTGGTGTTACGTGATTCTTTTCTTTCTTGAGCTCGTTACGATTTTTTTCTTTTTTTTTTGTGAGCACATTCGAGTTCGAAATGTGAGTGCAGAATTCTGTGGAGTTGCTGTGAGTTCTGAGTTGTGCGTGTGCTGATGTGCGAGTTTGGAGAATTGAGTTGGAGAACTTGATGTTTTTTTTCTTTGAGAGTTGCAATAATGACTTATCATTTTAGTAGTCATATTAAAGGGAGTTAATTGGGAGACGTTCAGTTAGTATTTCTGACTTTTTGAGATCATTGTTTTATAGAAGTAGTATGTTTAGGTTAATTTTCTTAGATTGACCAGTGACTCGACTGACATACTAACACACACCAAAAGTCGTTCCCCGACACCAGCAAGACGTCCACCAGCCGTGCGAGAGGTTGCTGTTATTTACCCCAGGGTGATTACAAGTATTTCCATGATGGTGATCGCGAGAATTCTACAGCGTGTTTTTTGGGGATACCACAGAAGCCGTGAGAAGTCTTCTACGATGAGGGAGGCATTCCGTCTTCTACAGTTGCTACAGCCTGCTATAGCCTGTTGCTGTCTGTTCAGCTACTTGCAGACAAGCGAAGAGGGATATTCAAGAATCCTAATGCAGAAAATATGAGAGAAAATGCGTCTTGTGTTATTGGGAGATAAAGCGTGATAAGACTTTATTTTATAATGCCAAAGACGTGCAGTTTTACCTATATTTTGTTTTAAGCCGGCCAGGTTGTGTGTTATAAGCAATTTTGCTAGGCAGGAGCTAGCATTTGTGGTGAGGCCGAGCTATCGGTAAGGCCTAGGGATTTTGATTAATAATATATTGTTCGTGCGTTCTCTGTGACCTATGGAATGTGGAGAACAGTGCAGAGTGACGACCTGAGAGTAGCTGAACAATGAGTTCTGGGGGTGGCGTGAGATAAAAATGCTTAGTTCGTCGAGTCAATGCACGACAGTTTTAGGAATCAATCTTCTCAAAGCCTTTGTTTCCTTTTTGGAAACTGGATGCAGCTAGAACCGCGAGGCGCTATCGAACTGTGTGTTCGTATGTGCGTGTGTGCCTCTTTCTGTTAAAATAGGTTCATACCCAAGCCTATGGGAGGGATTTTGACAGAGGGCTTCGAGTCACAGGCAAAGATGCCGTGGCATTCGCCGGGGGAGTTTTTTGTGACATAGTGTTTAGTGTCCGGCTGTCTGGGTAAGTGTTAAAGTGCTTTAGCCAAAGGGATGGCTTGTTTGATATCTTGTAAGATGTTCCATTTTATTAACTTTGTCTTTAAACTTGTGTGTGTACTTACCGGGATGTGTTCTGTATCTTTGAAACAGACGGATCTGGCATATCGGGGGACAAAGAGCTCCGGAGGGGTGTGAACTTTCTTTGGTTGACTTGACATTGTACTGTTTTTTGAGTTAGTCTGTAAGACTGGATTACTGGTTAATTGATTTAGTTTTATTCTTGTTAATAAACGCTAATGTTATGATGCAACTCTCTCATTTTCATTACCTGTTAGAATGGAGAGATTCCTTGGAGAGAGAGAGAGAGAGAGAGATTGTCGGTGCTAGAGAGAGAGAGAGAGAGAGAGAGAGAGGGATTGCCGGATTCCTTGGAGAGAGAGAGAGAGAGAGAGAGAGAGATAGGTTGTGTGTGAATGGAGTAATGGGGTCTGCCTTCCGTTTCGTGTCCACGCTTACCTTGTGAATAACTGGGGGAAAATCCTCCCATGTTATATATATCATATATATATATATATATTATATATTATATATATATATATATATATATATATATATACATATATATATATATATATATATATATATATATATATATATATATATATATATATATATATATATATATATATATATATATATAGATATATATATATATATACAATGTATGAACATATACAATGACATAGTTTCATACGAACACACAATCAAATGAGACACGCTACAGATCACGTAGCCGTTTGAATAATAGGTCGGGGTAGTTGTCTCAAGCAGGGAGCTTGGAACTAATGTTTATAAACAATTGAATGACTACAGGTGACGGCATGTTATCTTAGCCTACATACTTATTGTATACGTCATCTTTAGCGTCTCTAGTCTGATCACATTCCTGCAAGCAATCTGGTTGACCTCTTTAGTTTTAGACTTTTATATATATGGACTAACATTCCATATTTTTATTATGTAAACACTTACATATATATATATATATATATATATATATATATATATATATATATATATATATACATATATACATATAAATATATATATATATATATATATATATATATATATATATATATAATATATATATATATATATATATATATATTATATATACATATCTATATATATATATATATATATATATATATATTATATATATATATATATATATATATATATATATATGTATATATGTATATCTATATATATATATATATATATATATATATATATATATATATATGTAAGTGTTTACATAATAAAAATATGGAATGTTAGTCCATATATATAAAAGTCTAAAACTAAAGAGGTCAACCAGATTGCTTGCAGGAATGTGATCAGACTAGAGACGCTAAAGATGACGTATACAATAAGTATGTAGGCTAAGATAACATGCCGTCACCTGTAGTCATTCAATTGTTTATAAACATTAGTCCAAGCTCCCTGCTTGAGACAACTACCCCGACCTATTATTCAAACGGCCTACATGATCTGTAGCGTGTCTCATTTGATTGTGTGTTCGTATGAAACTATGTCATTGTATGTATGTTCATATGTTCGAACTACTGTCTGTTCCTTCATAACTTGTAACAGAGATGGTAGACAGAGAGAACAGAGTTAGCTATCGTCATTAGAAGACCTGTACCTTTACCTTTAAGATGCCTTTATCATGTAGAGGAATAGATTAGCCATCATCATTGGCAGAAGCGATCAAGCTATCGTCATAGAAGATTCTTTACGATCATACCTGATCTTCATCATGTAAAACTTCAGAACGAATATACTATTTTTTTATACTTAGTGTTTTCTACAAGAACCTCACCGAACCATGAGTTTAACACATCGTCGTAAAGATAATACCGACTTCGTAAGTGATCTACAAAACCCCAGACACTCCATTGAAGATGGAAGTGCAATACCAACCGACTTAGCGTAAGTTTATCGCTAGTCTAACATTACCTCATAGGGCGCCTTATCATACAAGGCACAAGCCCTAATATGGTGGCCAGCGGACCAGAAGAACTCTACAACGTCCTACGAAGAAAAAACAGAATAATAAATCATGAAGTCAACGACGACGAAAGCAGCAGATTCTTCAAGCAACCTAGTATCATCATTAGTGAGCGACTTCAGAAAACAACAAGATTCGTCAAGCAACTTAGTATCATCGTTAGTGAATAACTTCAAGAAACAAAACCGACGTGTCCTTTCCTACGGCAACGGAAGCTTCGTCTCTCATTAGAATCATTCAAGAAAACATCGTTAGTGAGCGTTTCCGGCACTGCAAGAAACAAACCAAACGCGTCTGCAGCATCGGATTTTCAAGGGCTCGAATCATCGAAACAACGCGCACGGGGAAACTGAAGCCAAACCAGGTCGTCCGCTAAATAGAGAAGGAGGACCAAGGCCGTGTGTCGTTATCGGAACACCGTGACTTCCCACAAAAGCAGCTAACGTACAATTTTTTATTCATTTGGAGTAACTTTGAGTGTTTCCTTTGCAGGTCGAATTTCGTTATTCCTGTGGCTGAAGTTACGAGATGTTCTTAATCTTACTTTTTTACAGAAATTATCTACATCATTGAGATTTCGCTACTACGAGTTTTTTTATCTTTGAGTGTCTGTTTCCAGAAGTTCTACTGAAATATCATAATCATATACTATGTTAACTTTATCATTTTGGGTGATTAATCCCTTACGTAACAAATCATATTAAACAGTGAATATGCGTTTACGCAGTGGGACGTCTGTATTTTATACAGATGCGTGGATAGGGTCGTTAAGCACCGTAGTGATAGACAACACACAAGTCAAGGAACACCCGTACAATCTATATAAATTAGAGGTAACACTATTTCGGGTCATGACAATAAATGCTCCTTTGTAAAGTCCCCCCGATCGCAGTTTAGCCTTGAGTTTTTTGAGTTATATAAAATATCGAACCTCAATGACTCAACTTAACTTTTAAAATATGGCTGGATTGCAAGAATAACATGTCTGTAAAAACTTCATCAGGCTAAATGCGCTGACCAGGATCCCTCACTATTTCCAAATTTTTAGCAAAGAATGAAGTACAAACAGTTAATATTGTATGCAATAATGATAACTTGTCTTAATAGTAATCGCTCAGTTCCTAATAGTTCGTCATTCATTGCTTTATACGTAACCAGCAACATAATGCTAAAAACACACAATACGTTGCCGATGGTAATAAAGAGAAGGATCCTAATTATTACAAAAAGAAATAGAAACAGTAGCCCTTTCAGAATCAAACAAGCAAACTCGGTTACTGTGTCACCTAGTCAAGCGGTCAAGGTCAGTCAAAGCTGCCGAAGTGTTCAAAGCATAGCAAATTCCACACAATAAGCGACTCTAGCAGAGTGGGGAAAAGCGATGTTGGATTATACATGCCAATACCTTTTGAATTAAAAAGGAATTTTCGTATGAATCACACGACAGCATCAAGTAATCAGAGCAGGATCTAGTAATTTTAATACATTAAGTTATTATAAATACTGGTGGATTAAGCCCAACTGTACGCGCCGTAAAAAAAATTAGAATATCTTGTTTTATTTCTTTAGTACACGTAATATCCTGTATTTACGGACTCGCCGTCTGTTGTTCGAACTTCCCAAATGAATGAAGAATCCGGATAAGCGAGCGCTTTACAGATACCCTCTATAGTTATAAAAAACATTGATCTGTATGTAGTGTAATTGTAAGATCCCATTTAGGGGTATACAAATATTATTTTACATCCTGCAAAATAAGGCGTGTTTATCAAAGGAAAATCCTATAAACCTTCAAACATATTAAAATCAGTTTTGAACAAAAAAAAAAAAAAAAAAAAAAAAAAAAAAAAAAAAAAAAAAAAAAAAAAAAAAAAAAAAAAAAAAAAAAAAAAAAAAAAAAAAAAAAAAAAAAAAAAAGAGACAATTAATCAAATAATAACTTATATACAAAGGGAAACTATACATTTGTCTCATAAATCGTAACATGTTCAAATACCAACAGAATTCTCCCCTACAACCGCAGTCGTACTTTGCACGCAAAATCTCGAGAAGCATGCACCCTCGAATGTCTTAGTGCGTGTAAAAAGACTTTGCTGGGAAATGAAATTTTAATCCTTCCGACACTCTGAAATATAACGATTTCCGCGAACAAAGCCCTAAAAGTATACATATCGTGGATACGGAAGTTATAAATATCGCATTTTTTATTGTTGCTAATTTTTAATCACGCCCAACCAGTCGTGGATGAATCTCTCTGATAATCTATCTAAAGTAATATCCGTAAAGTCATTCAAGCAGAGGTGATTCAGCAGAATTTTTTTTATCTTCTACCTGAATACCAGGAAGTTTCTCCACTAGCGAGTGATCTCTGGGAGAAAAAACGGATGTAATTTAACACAAAATACGGTCTAAGGACAAACATAAAGCTATATACGTACCTTCGTATAGACTCTCACTGCAATTTTCAAAATAGAGATAAATGACGAAGTTGAAAAATGTTAGTAATAGGAGCCATTAGGAAATCAAATAGCCCATATAATTTTCCCTCCAAAACAAAAACGTCATGCCATAAAAGATCGGACTTGGCGTATCTGCGTAGATTTCTGTCACTTAAACAAGGAAACGACTCCCGATAGTTTCCAGTGCCATGTACCGACGACATCTTATCTCTGTTAGGTTAGAATAATTTTTTTTCACCAACTTGGACTTACTTAAATGCTTTTACCAGATACCATTACCTAAATGATTGTACCTCATACACCGTTTTCAGCACACCCAGGGGACATTATCAATTTTTATGTATGCCTCCGGCTTACGTTTGCGCCCCAAATTACAATATAGTGTTTGGAGACTTTTAGGGGATAACCTACATGCCTATATGGATGATCTTGTAATCTTTTCTAATACCTTAGAAGTACATTCACATAAAGTAGAGCTAGTGCTACAGAGACAAAGACAAATAATCTCAGAGTAAAATATCTAAATGTGAGTTTTTTAAAACCGAACATGTTTATCTAGGTTTTATGTGTCTAGTCAAGGTCTTAAAGTAGTCCGTGGTAAGGTGTCGGCTATTCATAACTTCCGGTACCTATTAACGTAAAAGGGGGATACAGCACTTTTGCGCTGTAGTGGGTATTACAATCGTATGTAAATATGTAACTCTTCAATCATGACAGCTCCTTAACAGATCTTACGAAGAAGAGCGTAGATGATTATGGTCTAAAAAGCATCAACAGGCGTTCGATATCTTAAAAGCGGAATAATGCAGCTTGACCTAACTTAAAATCCCTGATTTGAAATAAGGAATTTTTTTTTTATTGCAACAGACGCCTCAGACCAAGGGGTAACGAGGGATACTACTTCAGCAATATGATAAACAGTTCTTTCCTATAGCATTTTATTCACGTAAACTAAAGCCCTCTGAAAGTAAATATGCAGTAATAAGCAAGGAAGAAGGCTAGGTATCTTTAACTCACTAGTACATTTTAAGTTCATAATCTATGGCTATCCTGATAAAGTCCTTACCGAACATGAGTCCTTTACCGAGTTTTTTCAAAGGCTTTAATCACAGTCCAAAAGGAACTCGGTGACAAATGATCATTCAGGTCTTTGGAGCCAAGATAAGATATCTACCTGGGAAAGCAAATATCATAGCTGACGCATTATCCCGCAATCCCGCACCATACCGCAAAGAACCATTAATTAGACTAAAAAATATAGAAACATCCGTACCTATTGTTAAAAACCGTATCTAAACAAGAAAAAACAAAATTCCTTAACAAGAGATCGCGAGCATTGAATATCTATGGGTTGGAGCGCAGAACTGTTACAAACTGAACAAAGCAAGAGTCAACAGACATAACCCAAACAATAAACACTTCGAAACGGAAACAGAGTCAGCAGCAATAAACACCAAACAATAAACACTTCGAAACGGAAACAGGGTCAGTGGCTAGGCAAAAAAAAAAACAATAAACACTTCGAGCAGAAAACCCTAAAGCAAAAGTATATTTAAAGTATGTGTATCAGAATAATGTAATCAAATGTAATATTATATGTAGGTCTGTGACGAGGAAAACCCGAAGAACACAGCGGATGACTAACGACCAGGTATTAGTAATAATCTCTTTTCATACCAATCGTCATAAACTGGTTGCATTCCGTCATCCAGGGTTCCCTACTATGTCACAGAAAAGCCAAATCCATGTTTTACTGGCCTACAATGCTCACAGATATAAAAAGCACATAACTGATTGTAACACGTGTCATGAAAACAAGGGATCACTAAGACACCTGTCAGTTTAAGGCCTATCCTGTGCCAAATCAATCCTTGAAAGAATATACGTAGAATTATTAACAGAATTACGAGTCTTGACAGAGGGAATAAACACTTCTTAGTGTTAATAGTTCCTTGACACGTTATATAGAATTAATAGCACTAAAAACAAACACCGCAATTGAGTGCGTTACGAATATTATGAGTGCTAAATCAATAAATATGGAATTCAACACATGATAATCTGACTCGGGTGGTGTAAATCAATAATAATCTCCTTAACACGTTGTGTGAATTCCTTTCCATTAAGAAACAATAATATATTTTATCACCCAGAGTCAATCGGTTTGGTAGAATAAACGGATAAATTAAATAGGAAGTGTTCAACTGTATTACCGACGTTACAAAAACTAGTGATGTTGGATCCGGACTGGATTATAGCGGTTCTCGCGGTTTTAAATACTTTATCATTTATATTTGTATCTATAGAATTGATGCCGCAAGTAGCCTTATACGGTACGCCGCTAGAAACACTTTTCCACATATTCAAGCCAACCATTAAATTATCAAAAATATATATATAAAAAAATATTTAAATAAATAAATATAAAAAAATAAAATAAATATGGATACAAGTGGAGTCGATATAATACACTCCGTAAGAAGTCGGAAGGGTTACAAATTATAAAATAAAAAAAGGAATCACGATAAAATCAATAAGCAAAACGTAACCATAGATAATTAAATATCCAAATATATATGCGTAAAGATTTGAACTCTAACTTAACGCTTTAGTAATGACAAATAAGCTAAAAGTTCAAACACATATCCAAAATCTACTGACATATTGTCTGTCCCGGTGATTTATATTCGTAGTCAATGAAAAAAAAATTAAATAAATAAATAAATAAATAAACTAATAATAAATAAAATAAATAAAATAAAATAAAAGAGATTTTAAAGTCTGGAAGTCTAGAAGTGAAAATGTTATCTATGAAATAATCCTATATGAATCTTATACAGGGCTAATAATATATATAGAATTTGTATGGAAACCTTTTTCATATAGTTTGAATAAGGAATATTTAATTTAACATAATCTTGCAGTTTTCCAACATGAAACTAATATATTGTTCAATTTTGGTACTGTTTTTTTTTTTCAGACATTCTTCTCATGTGGGTTCGAGTATTTAAAAAAACAAAAAACAAAAAAATTTATCCTAAAGTCGTATCTCTATTACAGCAAGTAACGTAACTCTTAGCTGGCTGAGAGCAATCTCCTGCCAAGTGACGACGTCATCATTGCCGTATCAGCATTTGTTCCTTTTAACCTCAATAATCTGCTTACACAGGCTTCATCTGTGTGTCGTCTCTGCTTGCAAAAGCAGATTGACTGGAGAAAGGAATGCTTAGCCCGAACTTCTCATGGGCAAGGTAAACGTTAGGTACAAGTGTCTATCGGTATGCGCAATGCAACTTGCAATCATTTTAAAATTAATAAACAAAATAAGCAAATAGAATTTCTATAACAACAAAATGAATTAATTTTTTTTTCTGAACCTCATAGACATTTAGAAGTATCACGATATGGATATGGATTATTTACTTGCAAACATTTAGCTTATTACAATTCAAGTAAAAACATTCATGGGAAAATGTCACATTTTCTTGAAAAACCCAAAGTTTATTTAGAAATTAGTTACATAATGGTTTTTTTTTTCGTTGCATCTCCTACCTATTAATAAGTTTTTAAAAAAATTAACCTCAGAGGATGCGCGCGAGAAAATTGAATATGAAACTTTTGTTAGGGCACATAGAATCATGATTAATATTCTCTTTGACTCTTATGTTGCCTGGCAATCTTACAAATAGCTCCGTTTTCCACTTCTTTGTCTAGTAACTTACTACCAGTAATATCGAATTTTCTTTGAGATTCGTAATGATATCTATTTATTTTTTATAATCGGATATTTTTTTACAAGTCATCATAGACCTGGATAGGTTTCACTCATTGTTAATGCCATGGATAAAAAAGTTTGTACAGCGGACTCTTTTGAATTCCAAAATATCAGCGAATTCATGTGGGTTAAGTCTGGTCTAAATAGCTCTCTTCCCTCCCCTGTATTTGGATGTCGTCTGAATTTACTTTGCCCTTGTGACAAGTATAATTTCACTTGCAGGCTGATTAATGGAACCTGGTTACAGTATCCTGCAGTACGAGAGTTTCACATCGCAACTTCAAAAAATCGTTCGTCGCGCGGACGACTACAGTCAAGTAACAACCGCCTACAATGTGAAAGGAATTTCATGGACTTCTTCGACCGACACCGTATCTCGTCGTTAATCTCGTTTTAATGCGGAACGCTCCGGCGGCTGTCGGAATCGACTACAATAAGGGACATACTTCCGACAATTACGACCCGAAGGATATTCAACTCTACTTTGCTGGCGAAGGACTCGTGCTGGGATGATCTATTCATCCGCGGAACGTAATCGTGTAGCTTAGATGCAGAGAATAAGTGTGAGCGCAAAATGGAACGTTGGACCCGCCCAGGCAAATTTTCCCCTTGTTTTAACCATTGAAAAAGGCCGTTTCATTGGCTAAAGGTGGTTGTCTGGAACTGTGTAATGGACGAAAAGTTGTTCGAAAGCTAGTTAAAAGTGAAGTAGTATAACCTCGGTCATGTATCCTATATATATAAAGTATCATGTATCCTATATATAATTGATCATAAATAACAGAGTCGAAATATATCTTTGCGTGTACGCAATAGGAATCTCTTATATAAATGATCATAAATAACAGAATCTAAATATATCTTTGCGTGTACGCAATAGGAATCTATTTAAAGTGCACATATAATTAATCATAATTATATGAATCCATATACATATGTATAAACAAATCAGGTAGCCTATAATCAATCTGTTACTTTATATCTTACCATTATCTGCAGTTATATATGAGTTAGTATATGAATTAATGAATCAGATATATAACATTTAGCATAAAAATCAACGAATCAATCAGCATAAACATTAATAATTTTATCAATTCATATATGAAATTTTTTTATCAGTTAAAATATGATTTTTATCATGTAATCTTCATTCTATGCAATTATCAGAGGGTCATTAGTATTTTCTGTAGCATATGTATCTTAATGAGATGAAGTGAAAAACTGTATCATTATATATATCATGTGATCACTATTATTTACCAATATCATTGTTTTATATTTTATTACTTGAATCAATTCATGTACACCATGAATTTATTTACTTATATATATATATTCACATAGTGTCTATATCACACTCCTATAAGTCAAAATGCAAGTCAAGTTTGAGTAATATTCAGTGGTTGGTTTTGGTAGCTGACCGAGCTAATGTAATTGTTTTACATAATAAAAAATTTATATGGAAATGTTAGTCATATATATAAAAGTCAAAATAAAAACGAAAGAGGTCAACCAGATTGCTTGCAGGAATGTGATCAGACTAGAGACGCTAAAGATGACGTATACAATAAGTATGTAGGCTAAGATAACATGCCGTCACCTGTAGTCATTCAATGTTTATAACCATTAGTCCAAGCTCCCTGCTTGAGACAACTAACCTAAACCCCGACCTATTATTCAAACGGCCTACGTGATCTGTAGCGTGTCTCATTTGATTGTGTGTTCGTATGAAACTATGCATTGTATGTATGTTCATATGTTCGAACTACTGTCTGTTCCTTCATAACTTGTAACAGAGATGGTAGACAGAGAGAACAGAGTTAGCTATCGTCATTAGAAGACCTGTACCTCTTTACCTAAGCTTTATCATGTAGAGGAATAGGATTAGCCATCATCATTGGCAGAAGCGATCAAGCTAATCGTCATAGAAGACTTGTACGATCATACCTGATCTTCATCATGTAAAACTTCAGAAGAATATACTATTTTTATACTTAGTTGTTTTCTACAAGAAACCTCACCGAACCATGAGTTTAACACATCGTCGTAAAGATAATACCGACTTCGTAAGTGATCTTCAAAACCCCAGACACTCCATTGAAGATGGAAGTGCAATACCAACCGACTTAGCGTAAGTTTATCGCTAGTCTAACATTACCTCATAGGGCGCCTTATCATACAAGGCACAAGCCCTAATATATATATGTATGTATATATGTATATATATATATATATATATATATATATATATATATATATATATATATAATTGCAGAATGAAAAGTATGTACGTGAACAAAAAGGAAAACGATAAAATCAGTAAGAATAATATTTTTAACAAATGACCAAAACGGGGATTTTCGATGCTTACTCAAAGGAGGTAGTTACCCCTAGACTGAAATATCACCGCAGCAACAAACAGCAGTCTGGATATTTAGTAATGATAAAAAAAACATTTAAATATCCTGCATAAAAACTCAGGTATCAGTGACGTAAGGGCTAAGTAAGTTTAATTATAGTCATATTCATTTGTACTTGGTTGCGAATCATATACCAGTGTGACAAGTTTTAATTAATGTGTCCAAATATACGGCACACAGACATATATGCATGTAAAGAATATTTCGCTATACATCGTTAAAACAAAATAACGCGAATTAAAAGTTGTTCAATCAGTGATGACAAGAAATATGCAACAGATTTATGCTGCAAATTATTTCGTGATCCCTAAAAAAAAATTACGAGTTTTAAGTTCCGGAAAATTTATTCATCTTGCACTGTATTTTAAACTTACATGAAAGACAATTAAAAGAAGGGAGTAGGAAATCAAAATAATACTAGCAAAATTAGCGATTTCAAGGATATCCATGGATTGCATTTGGTCATGCTCCAAGAAGCAATACACTACACTACTAAGACTTTAGAGTCCTTGGCAAATGAGAACATTGTTCGAAGTTTGGAACTTTGGACCTTCAACTGTAACATTATTGGCGGTAGACGTTAACAGGAGTTTGCTCAGTGATTCTCTCTCTCTCTCTCTCTCTCTTTTCTCGGGAGTGGCGTATTTAATTCATTCTTTATTCACGTATCGTGATTGGTCTTGTTGTGAAGTTTTTTACGAAAAAACCGTTTATCACGCAACTATTGTCTTGCCACCGCGACGAGAGCTCTCTGGCGTGGCGTTTAAAGATCTGCCCTTTGCCAATTTTACAAAAACAACAACTGACCCGTGTGTGACAGACTGAATGTCTTTGAGACAAACCCCGAGGCTATAATTATAAGACTATAGGGGTCTTTTCATTCCCAGGTACTTTAATCTCCTTCCTATTCGGCCCTGCTCTCGATCTCTCTCTTTTATAGTACATCTAACGGCCGCCGAGCAAGAGCGTTTTATGGGATAACATAAGCCCTCCATTCGCCTTCTCGTCTCTAGAAAATCTGATTGATTTTGATATGATTGCCTTTTCTCGGCTGTGGAAGTTGTCTATCCATGGCTGTGAGATGACCAGGAACGACTTGTAAGTCGGTGTCTAAATCACTCCACACTGCAGTCAGGCCAAAACTTTGCCATATCGTATTCAAGCAATATTCAGTCAGTGTTTCCTATCTATTATTTGTCAGAGAGAGAGAGAGAGAGAGAGAGAGAGAGAGAGAGAGAGAGAGAGAATCTCTATACGATTGTTTATTTTCTCACTCGTCAAAACTTACTCTGTTATGCTTTATTCCATATTTCCTTGCTCACCAATTTATTCTATGCCTACGATATTAAGAAATCAAGATCTTTGTAGAAAGGAGAACTACCTCCAGACATTGCACAGCACCATAATGAGATAACATGTTGATAGGAATTTGGAATCCGTTTCTTGTTATTGCATAAGAAAAAAATTCAATCGTGAACCTATGTAATTTGTTTAGAATTCTGGATAATGGAAAAGATGATATTTGATATCTGTAATGGGAGAAATGGTTTTATCTCTGTTGTTATAAATTTGGCAGATATGCGGAGATTAAACACATGTGGGAGTTTTCAGATATTCTAGCGCCTGAGGCCAGACTCCATTAAAAATGACCAGAGAGCTCTGGTCATTTTGGAAGTACTATTGTCTACAGTTGTCGCTTGAGATTTCCTTCGATTGTTACTTCGTTGATCAAGTTATAATAAACCCCGGTTTCACGTAAGGTAAACATTGGAACCTTACCGTATTGTTACTAATATTGTATATTTATTCTGGTGATTTCGCATCTTGCTGAATGTTTGGTCTCTTACCAATGTTTGACATTCATTATAATTATTTCTGCGGGCGTTTACCCATAATATGTGACGTGAGTAAACGCCCAAAATTTACAAGAATTAGAGTAAGTTAGCACAGCTCTAAAGCTTTGTCTTTTCCAAGATGTTTTTTGGTATGCGTTTGACTGGAGGTTCTTGTTCTAACAGTAAAGCTTCACGCATGACAAAGCTGCTAGCTTTAGCAACAGGTATAGTTTGAATTTTGAGTTTTATTTTTATACATTCTCTTTTTTAATTTGACAAATTTACTTTTTTGAATAAATTTACTTATTTTTCATAAACATTGGTTTTTGTAATTTAATTATTTCATTTCTTGGAGTTGTTCTTGAACAACTCCACCTATCCTCCACCTCTTTGGGGGCGGCGCCCCGTAGGGGTGGATGAGCTCCCCTTGTTCTGCATGGTATGTCGTACTACCTACTCTGCAGGTTCCTGGGGGTTGTTGAAGAAGCCCACTAATCAAACTTTCTTTCAGGTGATAAGTAATAAAACTTATCTATCATTTTTTCTTGTAAGTTCATGTATTGTTGTTTTAGATTAAGCTGGCCTTATAGAGCATGCCCGTAAGAACTCGGGTAGGTATCAGGTGTTCAAATGATTTGGCTACCTCCCACTCGGTTTAAGTTGTTAGAAGCTCCCTAAGGTTTGAGGAAATTGAGAATGTTTATGCCATTAAACGGTAATATTCAGCACTAAAACAAACTGACTTTATGTACAGTTCCCGACAGTTTCACCCGCCCTCCAATTTCTGAAATAAAGAACCATTTTTATATTAACTATATAAGGTCTAGTTAATTCCTTGAACCTGGCATGGTCGCGAAAATAAAAGCAAAAATTTAAATTTACCTCTGTTAATCAACTGTGTATTGCCATCGAATTATGTGGACTACACAACCCAGCCTTTCGAAGACTTGTTCTATAAGAAAGGTATTTTGAAGACAATCCAAGTTTTGCCCAGTCCTCTTATAATACATCTAGACTAGCTTATGTATCAGACCTAAGCAAAGTTTGTCCAAATATAGATTGTTCTCCTATGACACAGTTCCTCGTTGGACGAATGGTTTTCGCACTCGGCTACCAATCTGGTGGTCTGAAGTTCGATTCTTGGCTCGGCCAACGCGGAATCGGAGGAATTTATTTCTGGTGATAGAAATTAATTTCTCGATATAATGTGGTTCGGGATCCCACAATTAAATGTAGTTCCCGTTGCTAGGTGACCAATTGGTTCCTAGCCACGTAAAAATATCTAATCCTTCGGGCCAGCCCTAGGAGAGCTGTTAATCAACTTAGTGGTCTGGTAAAACTAAGATATACTTAACTTTTTTTCTCCTATGACACGTTCATAGCAGACGAGCAGCTCCTGGTTTTGCCTACCAACATAAATCCTGCCACAAACCTTGCTCGGTGGAACTGTCCGGAACTGTACAGTTCTGGGGTCTTGGTAAGTTTTGCTGTTGAATTAAGCTTTCTGAAAATAGATTAAGCTTGTCGTTAGGTTAAGTCAGATACGTTTTGGCCAATATTCATAATGTTTTTGCCCGAATTTAAATTTTTAAGCATAAAAGCTGGCGGTAGGACTTAGTAGAATTTTAAGAGGATTCAAACTTTGTATTTCCATCTCGCAACTGAAAATTTCTGTTTATAGGGTTTATACGAAGATCCCTATACAGAGTGGCTTTATGATAATAGGGGCTTGCTTACCCAGTAGCCTCTCTTGAAAATCGTCCAAAACCAAGAAACACCTTTTCCCCAAACAGAGGTTATGTCCAGTGTTTTGTTTGGATTTCTGCTTATAGCAGATGGAATTAGTTTTAAATTTCTCCAGCCAGAGATTTTCCAGCGTAATGTTTGGATTTCTGCTGTTAGCAATTGTTACCTTTTTGGGATTTTGTCAGGAACAAATAGCTAGGAACTTTCAGATCCTGTTAATGACAGCACGGAACGCATTTTTTTTTCTAGTTGAAAGTATGGAAATTTTAAGTCATGATTATTTCTTGCCATGAATAATTGGAATATCTGTTTACTTTGAGTGGGTGTAGTCATGTTAAGTTTGTCAGGCTAATAGGTTACTCATGTCATAAGCAGTGTACTTCTGGGTTCTAGGGTAACTGATAACAAGGACAGTCATTCCTTTATAAACTCAATATCTAACAACTCATACCTGGGCAATTGATATCCAAGACGACTGATATATAGGGCAACTCATAACAGGTGTAAATATTTTCACTTAAGAAAATACCCACTTAAAAAATAGTTATTGATACCGTAAATAGGTAAGTTTTTAGTTTATAGGCGGAACAGTGATAATTTCTCTTAATTATTGACTTGCATCCTTTAAATTTCATAGTTCATGCTATCTACTCTTCGTCCAGCAATCAACTTACAAACTGTCGTCATAGCTTTGTTTGCAAAGAAATTGTTTTATTTTATAATTGTACTTGTCAAGTCATTTGGTTTCAGTATTTGTCAACTTTTCAACTGTTTTAAAATTTCTTTAGCCCTCACAATGCACAATAAAACTAGTTTAGAACGGGGGATGCCAATAACTTCAAAACAGGTTTACGACAAATGACTGATAAGTTTACTTATTAAAAAGTATGATCCTTGCCAAAAAGGTTATTCCTTAAGAGCTGTGGTATATAATCAGCATTAAGTTTCAGTTTTAGGAAATTATTTTTATATTGAAAATCTTATGTTTTTTTAGCTTCCATTGTCCCCCATCAAATTAGTTTTTAATTTATGGCTTTCTATAATTTCCTCTCAAAATTAAATGGGTATATTTTTTACACCTGTTATGACTTGTCCTATATATCAGTTGCCCTAGATATCCAATTGTCTAGGTATAAGTTGTCGATATGAGTTTTCCAGGGATGAGTTGTCCTGGTATTAGTTGCTCTGGCACATTATTTAATACTATCCGAAAACATTGATTTTGTATGTTACTCTATGAATACAACTAATGAGTTTGTTACTCTATGAACACAGGGAATGAGGCTCTACAGATACAGGTAATGAGTTTGGTACTCTAAGAATACCGGCAATGAGTTTCTCTTTCAAGTACAAGTAATGAGGTTTTTATTCTATGAATACAGGTAATGAGTTTGTAACTCTCTGAATAAAGGCAATGAGTTGCTTTACAGATACAGACAATGAGTTTGTTACTCTTTGAATACAGCTAATGAGTTTGTAACTCTTTGAATACAGGCAATGAGTGCTTTACAGATACAGGCAATGAGTTTGGGTTTAACTCCTCAAGTACAGGCAATTAGTTTTTTACTCTATGAATACAGGCAATAAGTTTGTTACTCTATGAATACAGGCAATGAGTTACTCTACAGATACAGGTAAAGAGTTTGTTACTTGTTAATTACTGACAATAAGTTTGTTCCTCTATGAACACAGGCATTCAGTTTATTACTCTATGAACGCAGGCAATGCGTTGGTTCTATGAACAAAGGCAATGAGTTTTTTTTACTTTGTGAATACGAACTAAGAGTTTTTTTCTATGAACATGAACCAGAGTTTTTTCCTCCATGAACACGAACCAAGAGCTTTTCTTTATGAACACAATGAGTGTTACTATATATACACAAGCAATGAGTTCTACTCATAAACACAGGCAATTAGTTTGATACTCATGCAAATGTAGTGAGTTTAGAAATTACTCTTGAATGTGATGTTACTCATGTACACTTGAAATAGTTTTGTGATGTTATTTTCCATTAACCCTGTCAAACACGTGTTATGCTATCCATGAACACAGTAAATGGTTCTATCGGCACAATGATTATATGATACTGTCTATATCAGAAGGCACTGAGACATATTATCCACAACATAAGCAGAAACTTTGATGCTTCCTTCACAGTGCATTATGGAATTGTTCATGAACGCAGGCAGTGAGATTGGGATTCTATCCAAAATCAAGGCATGACTTTCCATTGATATCTATCAACTAGGCTTTGAGTATGGAAAATACGCATTAACATGGATAATGAAGTTGTGAAGATATTATCATATGAGTTGGGTGCAATTGTGGTACCCATCAACTTGGTGAATGCGATGCTGTAATAAAAGTCATTGTTCGCCAAGCTATCCATGGCAGTCAGATGTTTCATCATATTTGCTAAATAGCACCTAAAATCTTTAAAAGGTCATCAGGCAGTTAATGCATATGCCAGTATACATTTCTAAATACAGTATACCTAGGTAGGAGCTGTTGAATCATTTTGTTAATGATTAGTGGCAATACTGATCTATGATGCAATCATTTCCTCCCTAACAAAGGCTCACATCACACAACTTCGTTGCTTTCTCTTAAAGTATAGCAATTTCTTTTAACATTTACCTGTATTCGTGAAAGATCAAAGGTATTTTCTTAAGAGTACTATTTGGATTTTGGTGATTTTCAGAATAGTATTTTTGCAAGTATTATTATGCAAATTGTAAGTAGTTTCTAGTTAGAAAATTTTTTAACTTTAAAAATGGAGTCATAAACAGAGTAGCATTGTAAAGTATGATTGTTTGTTACACAGTCTTAATGCATAATTATGAGATAAAATGTACGAGATAATGTTACTCCAGATGGTTATAAGCTTTTAGTGGATAATAACCTTTTTTGGGCATTGATCGGAGAAACATAACTCATAGTTTTTATAAGCTAACTAGCTGACTAACCAGTTTGGCATTATATTTAACCACATCTCATGCCGGCAACTGCCGGCCCCCTCCCCACCGCCATTCATATCAGGGTTGAACTTGCCCTTAAAGGACATCAGGAGAGTGTTTATTCCTCCCAGCAACCTCAAAAGCTATGGATTAGACACTAATATCTGTTATTTTTTACATTTTCCACCATTTCTCACAACCCCCCTCCTCCCTATCAGGGCTGAACTTGGAATTAACTTTAAAAACTTTGGATTAAACACATATCTGTCGTCTTCAGTTATTTTTATATGTCACCCATTCGTCCCTTTCTCACACCCCACTTCCTATCGGGGCTGAACTTGGACTTGGAGGGCATTAGGAGTGTCACTATTCATCTCAGCGACCTCAAAAACTATTGTTTAGACACTAATATCTGTTTTGTTTTCGATTATTTTGTGTTACTGTTTCCCAATCCTTTTCTCTCCATTCGCTATAGGGGTTGAATTTGGACTTAAGGGCACTGGGAGTGTCACTGTTCATCTTAGTAATCTCAAAAACGATGGATTACACACTAATATCTGTAATGTTGGGTTATTCTTACATTTCACCCCCTTCCCACAAACACCTCCTTTGGTGCCAGTGATGTCTTACTCATAGTATTCATTTACAGGTGGTAAGTCATATGTATACCAAGTTTGGTTGAAATTGCTCAATGCATTTCAAAGTGTACATGGCACATACACATCCACATACATTCACTAACCTTCCATACTACATGCCTCACCCTTTAATATAAAGAATAATAATAATATATCATATATATATATATATATATGATATATATATATAGTATTGATTATATTACATATTCATATATAATATATATATATAATATATATATATATATAATATATAATATATTTATATATATATATATATTTATATATACATACCTATATTAATGTTGAAAATCTTCTGTCTGTTGTCATAATCCCATGGCATATATTTGTATATGAATTCCCTCTCAAAATATCTATGTATAAATGGGACACTGATGTGTTTCCAAATCAATACCCAATCTAGTAGTGGGTAATCACTCTCAATTCTTGGTTGTGATGACAGTTTGAGACAATAAATAAGTTGCCTTGCATGCAACATACGGTAAGTTTTTTTGTCTATATATTTTCCTTATTACCTCAATGGCAATCGAATAGAACGCCGTTTGTCACAGAAGTCACATAAATTATATCTCTTAACAATAGCAAATAACTAAATGTAAAGTTACATAATACACACTCAAACCAATTCCATTTAAAACATCCTTTAAAACAGCGCAGATAAAGATAGCGTGAGTTTTATAGTACACATCAAATATTCCCAAACATCCTTCACTTCTACATAAACATAACGCAGCCCTTTTTATTGCATTGTACAATCGTGCACAAAAGTCCGTTCCTTTAGCCATCCAGAGAGTTTCGAATTCACTGACTATGAAACACCAAAGTAGCTGAACAAGTAACTAATGGAAGACCCAACAGATGTCACACCGTAAGGACATAAGGGAACAAGAAAGAGGAGTGGGAAGTAGGCATTTTTCTTGAGCATACAATAAAGTCTCCATATTCTAACAGTGTTAAGAAAGTGATTGCAAACATTTTGTTGTTGATGATAGGGTTTGAGTGTAAAATGTGCAGTTATATATATGCGAAATAAATATGAGAATAAAAGTGAAGGAAGTCGTATCTTAGCTTGTTTTACCTTCTCCCACTTACTCAACAAGGCTACTGGATCTGTTTTTCTTCGCAATTTGACTCGATGATGGAGAGAGGAAAACCGTATGAGAGAGAGAGAGAGAGAGAGAGAGAGAGAGAGAGAGAATTAAAAAAGGATTTGTTTGACATAAGTTTTCAGGTCTATAAAGAATGATTGGGTAGTTAATATTGTTACAATTATGAAAAGTCGATTTTCGAAGATACCGGATAAAAATATTATTTCTTTCGATCCCGACAGAAATTTCCCTCACATATTATTTTGGAATCGATTCCTTGAAATCCAGATTTAAGAATTTTTTTATGATTAACATTAGTGGAACATAATCGGAACCCACAAAATAATTTGTATCGTGTAAGTTAGATTTTTGTTTGAAAAATTGTTCTTATTCATCGGTATTTGTCACGCAAAATCAGTTTTGGGCAGGCGAGGTTAATTTTGGAACGACTAAATGTGCACTAGTTTCCTTTACACGAGTTTGCGTCGACCGACTATTAAATTTATGCAGTTCCAGGGTCCTTGGTATAGCGCACTTTTCTGGTGACGTCATCGAAAGCTGATTTTCGGTGGTAAAGGCTCCAGCGTTGCCAAAATGCGGAATTCTTGAGGTTATGACGGAAAAATAAATCCACGGTGCGAGCACCATCATTTCATTTTCCGATTTCCGTCCTACTCTGTCCGGAACGGAAAAAATTTCCGCATAGTTATCAAGGCTAAACAAATATATTTTTGTTTTTATATCTTTTTATTTTTATGATATAAAATGTATGTTTCAATATCTGTTTAACTGAATTGTATTTACAACTAAAAATAACAAAATAAAGTATGAAAGTGGTAACTAATTCTTTACGAAGTTTTGGTTGATACTTGTGTTGGTTGTCGGAACCAGACTCTGGTCGGAAAAATTTATCCGAGTAAGACCCTCTTGTTTACACGTGAGTCTATACCGTATTTGCCTTGATTATCCCCCAACAATAGTGTCGGTTGGTACCTAAAAACGTACCATTACCATTGGTTACAATTGTATTTGCTGCAGCTATTGATATTTAATATCTGAGTACTAATGAATCTTTTGTACTCAGATATTTTAAGGTTTTATATATGCCTAGTAAAGTTACTGATAGTCAGCTCAATGTTATTGACCCTAGTGATGAAACCAACTTTATTTTTATTTCCTTGAATCAAGTATTCTTAGGTGCTAATGTTCACAAATCATTCCAAGAACCGAATATAGCTGCAAATGATACAATGATTGCTGATATTAAAGCAGGTGTCGACAGTTCATGGAAGCAGCTTGTGTTCAAATAAAGGAGATGTTTTCTTTAAACTCGAATTGTTGAAGTTATGCAGTACACTATCTGTCGCAAATTGTATAAGAAATACGCCCTACTAAGTATGCTAACACTGTCCGAGTTAGTCATGGAGGTCCCACTAATATATTCAGGTGATGTCAGAAATTGGATTATGAATGGAGACATATACCTAATGTAGACATCCCAGGAGATACAAAAGCATCAATAATGCGGAGGCAATTTTCCTTTATCTTGCAAATGTAAAGAATGAAAATGGTCACCAGAATTCAAAATTTTGCCTACGTTTGCTCTGAATATTGTTTCCCTACCCACGTCCAAATGCAGATGCCGATAAAAGAATATTTTCGAAGATGAATTTGATAAAAACCAAAACTAGGAA
>NC_087203.1:11036170-11041170 GCF_015104395.2 Macrobrachium nipponense
GGTCTTGTTGTGAAGTTCTTTACGAAAAAACCGTTTATCACGCAACTATTGTCTTGCCACCGCGACGAGAGCTCTCTGGCGTGGCGTTTAAAGATCTGCCCTTTGCCAATTTTACAAAAACAACAACTGACCCGTGTGTGACAGACTGAATGTCTTTGAGACAAACCCCGAGGCTATAATTATAAGACTATAGGGGTCTTTTCATTCCCATGTACTTTAATCTCCTTCCTATTCGGCCCTGCTCTCGATCTCTCTCTTTTATAGTACATCTAACAGCCGACCGAGCAAGAGCTTTATTATGGGATAACATAGGCCCTCCATTCGCCTTCTCATCTAGAAAATCTGATTGATTTTGTATATGATTGCCTTTTCTCGGCTGTGAAATTGATGTCTATCCATGGCTGTGAGATGACCAGGAACGACTTGTAAGTCGGTGTCTAAATCACTCCACACTGAAGTCAGGCCAAAACTTTGCCATATCGTATTCAAGCAATATTCAGTCAGTGTTTCCTATCTATTATTTTGTCAGAGAGAGAGAGAGAGAGAGAGAGAGAGAGAGAGAGAGAGAGAGAGAGAGAGAGAGAGAGATCTGTATACGATTGTTTATTTTCTCACTCGTCAAACTTACTCGGTTATGCTTTATTTCATATTTCCTTGCTCACCAATTTATTCTATCCCTACGATATTAAGAAATCAAGATATTTGTAGAAAGGAGACCTGCCTCCAGACATTGCAAAGCACCATAATGAGATGCCATGTTGATAGAAATTCTGAATCCGTTTCTTGTTATTGCATAAGAAAAAAAATTCAATCGTGAACCTATGTAATTTGTTTAGAATTCTGGATAATGGAAAAGATTATATTTGATATCTGTAATGGGAGAAATGGTTTTATCTCGGTTGTTATAAATTTGGCAGATATGCGGAGATTAAACACACGTGGGAGGACCCAGACAGCCCCGCCAGAGAGCTCTGGTCATTTTGGAAATACTATTGTCTACAGTTGTCGCTTGAGATTTTCTTCGATTGTTACTTCGTTGATCAAGTTATAATAAACCCCGGTTTCATGTAAGGTAAACATTGGAACCTTACTGTATTGTTACTAATATTGCATCTTTATTCTGGTTTGGTCTCTTACCAATCTTTGACATTCATTATAATTATTTCTGTGGGTGTTTACCCATATGTGACGTGAGTAAACGCCCAAAATTTACAAGAATTAGAGTAGTTAGCACTGCTCTAAAGCTTTGTCTTTTCCAAGATTTTTTTTTGGTATGCGTTTGACGGAAGTTCTTGTTCTAACAGTAAAGTTTCACGCAGGACAAAGCTGCTAGCTTTAGCAACAGGTATAGTTTAATTTTAAGGTTTTTTTTTACTCATTCTCTTTTTGATTTGACAAATTTACTTTTTGGAATAAATTTACTTATTTTTCATAAACATTGGTTTTTGTAATTTAATTATTTCATTTCTTGGAGTTGTTCTTGAACAACTCCACCTATCCTCCACCCCTTTGGGGGCGGCGCCCCTGGAGGGATGGATGAGCTCCCCTTGTTCTGCATGGTATGTCGTACTACCTACTCTGCAGGTTCCTGGGGGTTGTTTAAGAAGCCCACTAATCAAACTTTCTTTCAGGTGATAAATATAAACTTATGTATCATTTTTCTTGTAAGTTCATGTAGTTGTTGTTTTAGATTAAGCTGGCCTTATGCCAGCACGGGCCCTTGCTTATAGAGCAGCCCGTAAGAAACTCGGGTAGGTATCAGGTGTTCAAATGGGCTTGGCTACCTCCCACTCGATTTAAGTTGTTCGAAGTTCCCTAAAGTTTGAGGAAATTGAGAATGTTTATGCCATTAAACGGTAATATTCAGCACAAAAGCAAACTGACTTTATGTACAGTTCCCGACAGTTTCACCCGGTCCAATTTCCTGATCAAGAAGTCTTTGTGGCGGGATTTGTGTTGTTAGCTTTGACGAGAATGGTAAATCGGGGCCCTGGTCTTCTTTCTGAAATAAAGAACCATTTATATTAACTATATAAGGTCTAGTTAATTCCTTGAACCTGGCATGGTCGCGAAAATAAAAGCAAAAAATTTAAATTTACCTCTGTTAATCAACTGAGTGTGTATTGCCATCGAATTATGTGGACTACACAACCCAGCCTTTCGAAGACTTTTCTATAATAAGGTATTTGAAGACAATCCAAGTTTTCCCAGTCCTCTTGTAATACATCTAGACTAGCTTATGTATCAGACCTAAGCAAAGTTTGCCCATATATAGATAGTTCTCCTATGACACAGTTCCTCGTTGGACGAATGGTTTTCGCGCTCGGCTACCAATCTGGTGGTCCGAAGTTCGATTCTCGGCTCGGCCAACGCAGAATCAGAGGAATTTATTTCTGGTGATAGAAATTCATTTCTCGATATAATGTGGTTCGGATCCCACAATAAAATGTAGTTCCCGTTGCCAGGTGACCAATTGGTTCCTAGCCACGTAAAAATATCTAATCCTTCGGGCCAACCCTAGGAGAGCTGGTAATCAACTCAGTGGTCTTGTAAAACTAAGATATACTTAACTTTTTTCTCCTATGACACGTCATAGCAGACGAGCAGCTTCTGGTTAGGCCTACCAACTTAAATCCTGCCACAAACCTTGCTCGGTGGAACTGTCCGGAACTGTACAGTTCTGGGGTCTTGGTAAGTTTTGCTGTTGAATTAAGCTTTCTGAAAATAGATTAAGTTTGTCATTAGGTTAAGTCAGATACGTTTTGGCCAATATTCATAATGTTTTTGCCCGAATTTAAATTTTTAAGCATAAAGTTGGCGTTAGACTTAGTAGAATTTTAAGAGGATTCAAACTTTGTATTTCCTTTCTCGCAACTGAAAATTTCTGTTTATAGGGGTTATACGAAGATCCCTATACAGAGTGGTTTTATGATAATAGGGCTTGCTTACCCAATAGCCTCTCTTGAAAATCGTCAAAAACTAAGAAACATTTTCCCCAAACAGAGGTTATGTCCAGTGTTTTGTTTGGATTTCTTCTTATAGCAGATAGAATTAGTTTTTAAATTTTCTCCAGCCAAAGATTCTCCAGCGTAATGTTTGGATTTCTGCTGTTAGCAAATGTTACCTTTTTGGGATTTTGTCAGGAACAAATAGCTAGGAACTTTCAGCTCCTGTTAATGACAGCACGGAAGCATTATTTTTCTAGTTGAAAGTATGGAAATTTTAAATCATGATTATTTCTTGCCATGAATAATTGGAATATCTGTTTACTTTGAGTGGGGTGTAGTCATGTTAAGTTTGTCAGGCTATTAGGTTACTCATGTCATAAGCAGTGTACTTCTGGGTTCTAGGGCAACTGATAACAAGGACAGCTCATTCCTTTATAACTCATATCTAACAACTCATACCTGGGCAATTGATATCCAAGACGACTGATATGTAGGGCAACTCATAACAGGTGTAAATATTTTCACTTAAAAATAGTTATTGATGCCGTAAATAGGTAAGTTTTTAGTTTATAGACGGAACAGCGATCATTTCTCTTTAATTATTGACTTGCATCCTTTAAATTTCATCGTTCATGCTAGCTACTCTTCTTCCAGAAATCAGCTTACAAACTGTCGTCATAGTTTTGCAAAGAAATTTTTTTATTTTCATATTTTGTTCTTGTCAAGTCATTTGGTTTCAGTACTTGTCAACTTTTCAACTGTTTTAAAATTTCTTTAGCCCTCACAATGCATAATTATAGAAAACCTCAGTGAGGAGCTAATAAGCTGGTGGGTGATAACTACAGATATAATTTTCAGACAGAATGCAGATAAATCAAGAAAAGTATGGCTACGTGAAGGACAGATGTGCAGAGCGCGCGTTCAGACGATGGCAGAGGAGGACCCATTAGAAATAGTATCTTCAACAAGGCTCACATTACACTTTCACAGCGCAGATGTGAATAAAGTGAAATCGAGAATTGTCCTCTGTTCTATAAAAGCCAGTCTTTTCATCACAAGAGACCACGAGAATTATGATTACGACAATGCTCTCTACAAGATGGGGCGTTGGCTGTACTGCCAGCAACATCAAGTTTATCACGAAGTATTCGTCGGTGGCGACAGCAGAATATTATTACTCCTTCCTACTCCATCAGAAAGATAGTTTTAATATCCTGCTATTGCAATGCAAATATGAATCCTGGGAACCGTTTATGCATTTTGATACTGGCGTAGAAGATGAAAGAATGACAAGTTCATTCAGCCTCATCAACAGGGCTGAATGAACTTGTTAAAATTTGTAATTGGGCTGGCGATGGCACAATTGAAGTTTGTTCATCTATATATTAACAGTTGAAACAATCGGCATTCTAACAGGTAATTTGAATGTAGCTCATGTTTTCCCGTTGTTACCAGACAAGCGACAAGCAACTCATGATAGGGTGCTTACTCATCGCCTCGATATTCAGCCTGAAAGGTATATGATATACTTCGAGAAAGCCCCCACGAATAGCCTTATTTCAAGATTTTCTGAGATAGAGGTTACTGGTTATTTAACTTTTCTCTAATGCCCTACCGAAATCTTGCCGAGCTAGGTTTTTATAAAGTCCTATATAATACAGGTGAAGTATTTCGTCTAAAGATATTGCTTTACAGCACCTAACTTTTTACCAGCACTGACGCTGTTGTTGCATACGGAGAACCGTCCGACGACGATATTTTGCCACAAGAATTTGTCTTATTTTGAAGTAATTTACAGAGAGGAAGGGGCGCAAGAAGACGTCGTCTGGCTTCAATATGTCCAATTGAAACATGGAATGTTTCAGAGGGGGACTTCAACTGGCATGACTAAAACTAATAATATCCTTGAGGGTTTTCATAATTTCATAAAAAATTCAGTTTCGTGCCAACATAATAATATCTGGAAATTAATAAATACACTGAAGTTGGAGGCGGTTTTTGCTCAGAAAAATAAAACTGGTTCGGAACGGGAGATGCCAATAACTTCAAAAC
>NC_087203.1:11046170-11056012 GCF_015104395.2 Macrobrachium nipponense
AGTTAATTTGTGGGACAACGAGCTGAAATCTGACTCTATGCTAAAGAATAAATGTACAGCACCGAGAGCGCCATTCAATGTTTCGGGAGCAAAAAAAAAATTAAGTAAATTACGTAATTTTACTACTTTAGAACACTACGTAATTAGAAGGTAAAACTAAATATCAAATTATTTGTTCCGTGGAGTTACCTTAAAGAAATTATTTCTATTCACTGGTATGACAATTTGATCATGTGAGGTCAGCTACACTTCCTTGGACACAAATCTTAACTAAGCTACGTAGCTAAATATAGTATTCAGCGCAGGTGATAAGACATGTGACTTGTAAGTTATGCATAATAGCAACCATTCTGAAATATTTAAGTTAAGGTAATACATGGTTAAATATAGATTTAAAGCAGGTGGAAAAAATTGTAACGTTATAGATAATAAAAATTCTGAAATACAGAAGTTAAGTTCTTGTTTAAGTATTGTATACGACGTTTTAATAGGAGTGAGGGAGGGGGGAGCATCTTCATTTTGGCAAACAAATTTGGTTGACCACATGAAGCTTTGAGATGCGAAGTTTCTTTGACCAAAAAAGTTTCATAATTTGAATAAGTCACTTCGATTCTGAATAACCTCATAGGTCCCAACACTTTGCTTTTTGTATAGGGTAATGACCATTCATTTTCACGACTACCCATGAAGCCCCCGTAGGATGGTAGTGCCTTCAGAACACTTCATGCGGTGTACTGTAGGCATTACTTAAGCCCCTTCCACACGAGGGGAAAATGCACTGCGGGCAGACGCTGTTACCAATTTTGCGAGTGGATAGCGATCAATAGATTTGATAAGGCAGCTTCATCGTAACTACGTTCTTATTTTTCTTGTAACTGGCAGCATCATCGCTCCGTTCGAGGATTCAAAACACCGGTCACTACCGGTGAGTTTGCTCAACTGCTGGTGCTGGAAGTCCACAGGTTTCTCCCTATAGCTTTTGCCCGATGCCACAAGAGACAGATATAGAGGTCAGGGGATACAAAGTGAATGGTAGGGTGTAGGGCTCTGAAAGTCAATTTCTTTAAAATGAAAGTTTTCTAGAACGTTGATTTCGTAGAGGACTTTTGGTAACCTCCCAGTAGACACTTCCAGCCTAACATTGAGAGATTTAAAAATGGTTTCCTAATGGAAAAGTTCGTCATAATTCTTCATTCAACATGAATATAAATGCATTGGCAAAGGCAAAGACAGGCATTTGGGAAAGCACTTTCGTTCCATCTAAGATGTATTTTTCACGATGCAGTTCAGCCAGGACGCCCAAGAGAGTTAAGAGGAACATCCTTCAGAAGCTTTCCATGTGAATTGGAAGTCTGGGACAGCGAAGGCGAGAAATGGAACGTGCTGAGTTTGAAGGTCATTTAAGAACATATATATATATATATATATATATATATATATATATATCTATATATATATATATATATATATATATATATATATATATATATATCGTACACGTAAGTGTATGTGTGTGTCTGTACAACATATGGTTTATGCGGTTATGCGTTCCTCTGGTCATCAGTTTAGCCACACCAGCTAAAGACCCAAGATTGATTCTATGATGAGGAAACGACCTTCGCCATTTCCTGTAAATTTGATTATCTCCGTTGACCTAAGCAAGATATTAGATGTCTTTAGTTCGTCGATCGCGGTGGATCACAGAAATGATGGAGAAAAAATTCCATTTGATCACAGTACCGAGAAGTTTCTATTTTCATTCTATTTGCAAGAAGTCTGCTTCCCCGCTGAAATTTACCCATCAGGATAGGAATATATGTTTAAACAAGACAAGGTAAACATGCTAGGTTATGGGTTTTTTATAGTTCGGTATCAAAGCTCTGCAAACCGAATGAGCTTTACATCGTCTTGGACGCCATTCGTTGCTTTCACCAACTCATTCGTCTACCTTGTCTTCCTTTCCCATCATATCAGAGTTGTTTTTATACAGTCGTCCTGCTCATTCAACCAAAGGTACTAACTGGATATCTGTTAGTAGGGAATTGCCAGAACCAGCAACTTTTAGCCAATAATTGGTATGAAGAATACCTGACACAAGAGTGGATTTGCTGAAAATTCTGACTTTCATATTCAAACAACTGCTGATCAACGAGACCAGCAAGAACCAAATAGTATCTGTCATGGAACGGAATAAGATACAACTCTCAGTTAAGAGACCGAGGTATCAAAGGTAATCATTGCCAAAGGGGTCATTTTTTCTATAACCTGATCCCATCATATGAAATAAGGAACAGTACCGCCCATTAAAATAACTGAATGGAACAATAATATCGAGGACATTGTCAACACTAAGGTAAGCTGTAACCGAGTTAATATTTCTGAAAGAACCGTCTATTGAAGCATTAGCTGGGCTATTTGATGGGACTAGTTATCCATCTTTCTTCTTTGGGAGTGAAATGTGGATACATATTTTGAATGAACCCAGGTGGAGGGTAGTGCCTTCAGTGCGCCTCATGGGTTTCTTCGCAGCGTCCCTTCGGCCCCTAGCTGTAACCTCTTTCATTCCTTATTCTGTACCTCCGTTCATATTCCCTTTTCTCCCATCTTACTTTCCACCCTCTCCTGACAATATGTTTCATAGTGCAACTGCGAGGGTTTCCTCCTGTTACACCTTTAAAATCTTTCGAGCATCAGTTCCCCTTTCAGCGCTGAATGACTTCATAGGTCCTAGCGCTTGGCCGTAGGCCAAAATTCTATATTCCATTCCATTCCATTTTGAATGAAACGTAAGAGGTGCAATCACTTAAGGGAATCAGCTTTCAGCCCACGTTGAGCGAGAAAGGTTAAAAGGATAAGAAATCATAATATGTTTGTTTATGTGTATAAATGTACAATATTCCATGATTTTGCGCTCAATTGTGATGAGCAAATCCTCACTTAAATCAGTAACATTTTCACTGTTATAAAAGTGTCGTTACGTATTTTGTGATGATATGATATCGCTAAATCATTTAGTTTTTGTACTGTTTAAAGTCTTTTTTTTAGATATTTGTGAATTAATCATGAATAAAATCACAATCTCTACAGTTTATAAGATAAGTTTGCTTTTCATAATGATCTATTCATGTGAAAGTATGTCATATGTCAAAGTTTTTTTTTTTTTTTTACTCAGTAGTCTCCTTTTGCCTCTGGCAGCAATCTCCATTATAGCTCAGATGATTTTTTCATCAACCTGCTCACTGAAATGTTTTATTTCCCAGTTAATGTGGTGAGGATTAAAACTCAGTGGTGCTGGATTTTCACTTGATATTTAAAATGAAATTTCAAGATAGATTCCATTGATAACGTGCTAAAATAGTTATGCTTCACATCAGACACCTCTCTCTCTCTCTCTCTCTCTCTTCTCTCTCTCTCTCTCTCTCTCTCAACCCATTTACCAGTGCCAGACATGTTCATTCTGCCAGTTCATTATTAATGTTAAAAGTTTCCATATTGATATCATGGCGTAAAGAGGTTTCCTTGTATGTGCATGTGTGTGTGTATGTATTTCTTTGACATAAATCGAACGAGGATCTTGCCTTCAAAAGGAAACCGCGTAGAAAAATCTAAAATGACTCCAGTGGTAAAGAGCAGCTGATCTTTAGTGGTAGTTCTGTTCCCTTTGACCAATAATTCCAGAACTAAACCGAGGCGATATCCGAATACCCTTTCCATGGACGTGAGGCGATGTGAGCACCTGACATATATTCAAGTAATTTTTGTTTACTTCCATTTCTTATCAAAAATAGAGAGAGAGTGGGAGGTTGTGCAGGTGGGGGGAGTAAAATCGAATATCCAATGTACAAAACGAATCATTCTTTGATTACAATATTGTGTTTAGGAACTTTCATGTCACAATATTCTATTATACTTGTACAAATGTTCAGCGTACAATAATTACATTATATATTTTTTAAAAGTAGTCTTCACTTTGAGGCGCAGACAATGATTAATACCCATCTTAAATAATATTCGAACTAACAGATCGTAAATGGTAAAGGGAACGTACACAGCTGAGCCGGCCTTTTAGTGGAGGATAATATTCCAGATAATCCAGGTAACTGTGCAAATCGTGATACAGGTATGAAATTTTGCACAAAGGCCCACTAAACTATTTTATACACTTTCAAACTCCTGGCCAAAAAATATCCATTTTTTGAAAATAGCCACCCAGTTTTTCAATATGGGGGTTTTTGCAATGGAAGAAATCTGAAATATCGAATTCAAATTATCTGGTAACGTTCGTTTGAATAAAACTGGTGAATTAACTTATGTACTTTCTTTCTAGAATGTCCAATAATCAATAATAAGTTAGTTTCTAAGTTTTGTACTGTGAATGCGCAAAAAATAAGAATAAAAACACAATTTTCACCGCTTAAACATGACTGTTTTGGTATTACAACGTGCGTTTGAAACGTAACACACGAATAATTTTTTTTTTTTGCCCCTACATTCAAATTTCAAAATAATATCAAATAGCATTTGCGCATGCACTAAAATAAGAGCGATTTACGTGCACTACCAGGGTACACTGGCGTAAAACGTTGTCTATTGATGATCAGCATGGGGTTCATTGTAAGCTCATTATGAGTCTCCCAAATACTTTATGGTTTACCCATTTGTACATCCATGCAGCCGCACCTGAATTGACAGGATGTGCTGACCCGGGATAGCCGAGCCAAGGAGGAATGGGCATACCTTGGAGCATACTACCTACGGATGGTGTACAGATCGCACGGGAGTTAAATTGCAATGGATGAGCGATCGGGCTGAGTGTGGGAACGCCACCGTCGAACTCAGTCGAATCCCATACAAGTAAAGTGCAGTTTCAGGTGGTAAAAGGATAAAACCTCGGCCTGTAAACACTCTTATCTGAGCTGTATTGATAAAAAATTATTGCCTAGTAAAACAAGTTCCGGTTGTGTATTTATAGAACTCTCTCTTTGTGTTCAGATTATTTTGCATTCTTGGGTTTTCATTTAAGCATGGAAAAAAGAATGCTCCTATCTTCAGTCTCAACAGATAGTTGGGAAACTCATTGGTTTAAATGTTGTTTGTGTCAGGAAGACAGATGAATCGTTAACATCCTCAGTTGATGGGTACAAAATGTTATCAAGAAATGTTCCCAAATTTCACGAATTAAATAGTTTGCCTATTCCACTTGACCTTAGACGGCTAGACGACGGCAATGTTATTGAGAAAACTCTAACAGAAATGATGCTTAGTATCACACAAGCTGTCGAATCAAATTTAACAACGCCAAGTTAAAACGTGCCAAAGAAAAACATCATTCTAAGACCGAATCGAGGAGTGTTTACAAGTGTTTCCTGTGTGACAAATAGGCACCGTTGTCATCTTTAAGAGAGGCAATGACCATGAAATTAAATGAAAGGTTAAAGATTTGTGCAGAGACGCTGCAAGATAAAAGGTTGCCAGCTAAACTTAGTGCAGGTGATGTAATTGCACAAGATATGAAATATCATCCTGGTTGTCTAGTTAGCTTGTATAACAAAGAAAGATCTTGCAAGAAAAGATAAGTCCGATAAACAAGAAAATATAACTGTTGCCGAAAATATTGCTTTTGCCGAGTTAGTAAATTACATTTTTGAAACGGTGCAAAACAGTGAAGAGTCAAATGCTTTTAGACAAGCAGATCTTGCGAATATGCTCGAACAGCGGGTACAACAGTTAAATGAGGAGTCATTTTCTATTCATCGTACTCGCCTAAAAGAAATGCTGTTGGCTAAGATTCCTGATCTACAAGCTTATACTAAAGGAAAAGATGTCCTTCTTCTTTTCGAAAAAGGATTACGGTCCTGCAATAGTATTGGCATGCTATTGTGATGATACCCACATACAGCAAGATCAGCTGAATTCGTAAGAGCGCACATGAAGGAGCACAAGTCAAAATTTAATAGCACGTTTGCAGCAGAAGATGTACCGACTAGTGTTCCTAAGTGTCTTCTTGAACTAGTCAGAATGATTGAACATGGTCCTGCTATACAGTCACAACTAGAAAATTATGTGTGTAGATCAGATACTGCCATTGCACAGCTTCTTATGTATAACTGCTATGTAAAGGTGCCCAAGAAGGCTGAACAAAGTACAGGTTAAACAATCAGTGTGCCAAGTTGCATGCTTGTATCACAATTTGCACAATTCTACTCATAATATCCCTCACTATTTGTCTAAAAAATATATTCCATATATTTCCTTGAGAAAATTTACAAAAGTTCCTTTTCTATATACTGCGTAAAATCCATCTAAAGTTTACTCTTAAGATACATTATCAAATCAGACAACGATATCTTTTTCACTTTACCCACCCACATTGCATACAAGTAACCTATCAACAAAACTAGTGCACTGTTATCATCTGGTTTAATTTCTGCGGAAATTAAACATGAACATCTTCATAAAGTCATCCGGATTCTTACAACAAATCTCAAGCAACACCTTTTGAAAATACAACAAAATTGGCCTAATGTGGTTACAAAAATAAAGAAATGTGCAATATAAATTCTGTTTCACTGCAGTTGTCACCAAATCTGAACTTTTAATGTTGAAAATCTTCTGTCTGTTGTCATAATCCCATGCATATATTTGTATATGAATTCCCTCTCCAAAATATCTATGTATAAATGGGACACTGATGTGTTTCCAAATCAATACCCAATATAGTAGTGGGTAATCACTCTCAATTCTTGGTTGTGATGACAGTTTGAGACAATAAATAAGTTGCCTTGCATGCAACATACGGTAAGTTTTTTTGTCTATATATTTTCCTTATTACCTCAATGGCAATCGAATAGAACGCCGTTTGTCACAGAAGTCACATAAATTATATCTCTTAACAATAGCAAATATCTAAATGTAAAGTTACAATAATACACTCAAACCAATTCCATTTAAAGCATCCTTTAAAACAGCGTAGATGAAGATAGCGTGAGTTTTATAGTACACATCAAATATTCCCAAACATCCTTCACTTCTACATAAACATAACACAGCCCTTTTTATTGCATTGTACAATCGTGCACAAAAGTCCGTTCCTTTAGCCATCCAGAGAGTTTCGAATTCACTGACTATGAAACACCAAAGTAGCTGAACAAGTAACTAATGGAAGACCCAACAGATGTCGCACCGTAAGGACATAAGGGAACAAGAAAGAGGAGTGGGAAGTAGGCATTTTTCTTGAGCATACAATAAAGTCTCCATATTCTAACAGTGTTAAGAAAGTGATTGCAAACATTTTGTTGTTGATGATAGGGTTTGAGTGTAAAATGTGCAGTTATATATATGCGAAATAAATATGAGAATAAAAGTGAAGGAAGTCTTATCTTAGCTTGTTTACCTTCTCCCACTTACTCAACAAGGCTACTGGATCTGTTTTCTTCAATTTGACTCGATGATGGAGAGAGGAAAACCAGTTGGCGTATGAGAGAGAGAGAGAGAGAGAGAGAGAGAGAGAGAGAGAGAGATTTGAGATAGGATTTGTTTGACATAAGTTTTCAGGTCTATAAAGAATGATTGGGTAGTTAATATTGTTACAATTATGAAAAGTCGATTTTCGAAGATACAGGATAAAAATATGATTTCTTTCGATCCCGACAGAAATTTCCCTCACATATTATTTTGGAATCGATTCCTTGAAATCCAGATTTAAGAATTTTTTTATGATTAACATTAGTGGAACATAATCGGAACCCACAAAATAATTTGTATCGTAAGGTTAGGATTTTTTTGTTTGAAAAATTGTTCTTATTCATCGTATTTTGTTACGCAAAATCAGTTTTTGGCACCAGGCGAGGTTAATTTTGGAACGACTAAATGTGCACTAGTTTCCTTTACACGAGTTTGCGTCGACCGACTATTAAATTTATGCAGTTCCAGGGTCCTTGGTATAGCGCACTTTTCTGGTGACGTCATCGAAAGCTGATTTTCGGTGGTAAAGCAGCGTTGCCAAAATGCGGAATTCTTGAGGTTATGACGGAAAAATAAATCCACGGTGCGAGCACCATCATTTCATTTTCCGATTTCCGTCCTACTCTGTCCGGAACGGAAAAAATTTCCGCATAGTTATCAAGGCTAAACAAATATATTTTTGTTTTTATATCTTTTTATTTTTATGATATAAAATGTATGTTTCAATATCTGTTTAACTGAATTGTATTTACAACTAAAAATAACAAAATAAAGTATGAAAATGGTAACTAATTTAGAAGTTTTGGCTGATACTTGTGTTGGTTGTCGGAACCAGACTCTGGTCGGAAAAATTATCCGAGTAAGACCTCTTGTTACACGTGAGTCTATACCGTATTGCCTTGACTTATCGCACAATATGTGTGGTTGGTACCTAAAAACGTACCATTACCATTGGTTACAATTGTATTTGCTGCAGTTATTGATATTTAATATCTGAGTACTAATGAATCTTAATGTTATCCAATAACTTTAATACTGAAAGCGCATAGCCCTTTAAAACTTGCATTTCTGTATCAAAGAACTAAACAACTTCTCGTCTCGCACATCTGTTGCAACGAGCATAAGGTTAAACCCAATATGAATTAGCAGGGTCTTCCATAACCTGCCTATGTTAAAAATATGGATTAATTTGAATGTCATAGGGATCATGTATTTCTGTAATGAATTGTCCGTAATAATTCCCTTAAAATTTTAACAATAAATATAGATATTATATGTATAGAATTACCTAACCTTTGTTTAAGCTCAAATGCCCCATCCATACAGTCTAGCCATAAGATGAGGGATCGACAGGACGTACGACATCTCTTTTATTTGATTATGAACTTGCTTTCAGGACATGAAATCCCAATAGAAAATTTAATTGGATTTGCGGCACATGGCGCCAGTAACATTATGGGCCAGCATAATTCATTAATTAGTAGATTGAAGAAAGCAGCACCAGGTATCACAATTTTTAAATGCGCCTGTCACTCAATTCACCTTTGTGCCTCAAACGCAGCGAAGACACTTCCAAGAAAATGTGTACTGGAGCAATAGAGACCCCTCGCCTTGTATTTCTCAAATAAGCATTTAGAAGACAGATTGACATCTTCACAATCAATATATAATGCCTTGCAAGACTCATATTTGCTTATATATTTTCAATTTTTAGATTTTATATTGCCATATTTTATCAATTTCAATAAGCTAGGATTTTGTACTCAGATATTTTAAGGTTTTATTATATGCCTAGTAAAGTTACTGATAGTCAGCTCAATGTTATTGACCCTAGTGATGAAACCAACTTTATTTATTCCCTTGAATCATGTATTCTTAAGTGCTAATGTTCATAAAACATTCCAAGAACCGAATATAGCTGCAAATGATACAATGATTGCTGATATTAAAAGCAGGTGTCGACAGTTCATGGAAACAGCTTGTGTTCAAATAAAGGAGAGGTTTTCTTTAAACTCGAAATTGTTGCAGTTATGCAGTACACTATCTGTCGCAAATTGTATAAGAAATGACGCCCTACTAAGTATGCTAACACTGTCCGAGTTAGTCATGGAGGTCCCACTAATATATTCAGGTGATGTTCAGAAATTGGATTATGAATGGAGACATATACCTAATGTAGACATCCCAGGAGATACAAAAGCATCAATAATGCGGAGGCAATTTTCCTTTATCTTGCAAATGTAAAGAATGAAAATGGTCAACCAGAATTCAAAATTTTGCCTACGTTTGCTCTGAATATTGTTTCCCTACCCAGGTCAAATGCAGATGCCGAAAGAATATTTTCGAAGATGAATTTTGATAAAAACCAAAACTAGGAA
>NC_087203.1:11056512-11061512 GCF_015104395.2 Macrobrachium nipponense
ATAAAAACCAAAACTAGGAACAGGCTTTCCACCTCAACCAAGCAGCTTTAGCAATTGTGTCGGAAACCGTAAGAGAGAGAGAGAGAGGGTGGCTGTGTGCAATTCGAACCTACTGCAAAGACGATGAAGGTAGTACAAAGAAGCCCAGAACAACATGAGAATGTTGAGGAAGAACAGGAAGACATACTTTAGGATCAGTAATTGAAAAGTTTTTGCCGTTAATATTAGCATTTTTTAGTAAGTAATAATTGGGAGACATTTGAAATATCTTTTGCCAAAGAAAATTTTATTTTTGTTACAGTATATCTATTCTGTTATATCAGTCACTAATTTATTGTTATATGTTGACCTTACATTATAACGCTCCAAATATTTATTACTGTTTAGAATCTGGTAGCCAGATAGGCCATACTTAAGAATTGTATGAAATATTTCATGCTAAAGATGTGTTATGTGCTGTATCTATTTTGTTATGTCAAAATTTTTTATTTCGTTCATATACTATATTTTGTTACACAAAAAAAGATATATTAAATCATCTTCGTTAGAGTGATGATGTTATGGATGAATTACATATATTTTCATCATGACATTTGTCAGCTCCATTGAATATGAATGGGATGCAATTTATAGCTGCTCTAATTTTCTTTAGTTATCCAAGAAATGAAAGTCAAGTTTACACAAATACCAGTTTAAAGGCCGTTTTCGTTACCACCAGTCGGAACCAGACGGAATTCATATGGGGATCCAGTGGCTAAAGCCTTCCTTTATTTTGACAGTTGGCTAGTAAACATATCGGTACGGTTAGTGGTTCGGCGGTTATCCTTTTCACTTTATCTGCTGCAACGAAGATTTGAGAAATATTGACAATTAGTAATATTCAGTAATATTTCAGTTGACTGTATTTCGAGTTAACATTGTAGTTGAATACCCTTTTAACGTTTTTTATCTAACGTCAACTTCGTATGTTTTCAAGGGGGTTGTACATTTTTGAGAACTTTGTTATTAGATTTGTGTGAATTTATTCTTTGGACCTTGACTATATAATTTAATCTACTTTTTGTAGACGAAGCACTGCTTAAATTTCTTGGGTAAGTTTGCAAGATTTATTCATTATTTTCACCTTTTAATTTTTTACTTTTGAAGTTCGACGCCATGGATTGGTTTCGGTGACGACCGTCTCGCTGACTCTTATGTGGTCCCTACGGATTGATTTAAGTTAAGTATCTATTTCGTTTATTCGCGGTGACTTTGTGTATCTAGTTTATCATAACCAGTTTTAGCAACGCTTTTAAGAAAGTTTTGTTTTTGTTTAATTTATAAGCAGTCTTCTTCAATACAAGGACAATAAAAAAAATATTGTTGGTGTTAGTATGTGAACTTGAAGAAAATCTACTTTAAGCAATTTTGTCAAAAGTGCTTAAATGGCATGAGATGTTTTATGAATTTAGTATGATTAACTTTCTAATGCTCTTTAAACATTTCAGGGAATGATGCTACGATGAATATTAAAGACTGGTAGAAGTAAGAAAAAATTCTGCAATCAGAGATTCTTCATAACTTCAATATCCAATTTTTTCCTTATCCTCCACCCCATCGGGGGCGGCGTCCCTGGTCGGGTGGTGGCACTCCTAAGGGCTTGCATAGTAGGCGTGTTGGCCTACTGTGAGAGTCCTTGGGGTTTTAATTCTTTTCCTGTTAAAGATGACAGTAAGTTTTGACTTTATTATTAGTGATTGTTTTAAAACAGATAATTGTCTAGTAATTTCGGTAGATTACCGTCGCACTTAATGTTTTGTACATATGCAATGGGTTGCTTAAATTGGTTTTTATAAATGGTCTAGGAGTTCCTGTCTTAACAGTTAACTTGCATTAGTTAGCCATGTATTTTTTTATGGTTATTGAATTTATTAGCATAATCTACTTTGTTTTTAGTTATTTCCACCCTAATACAGTGATTTCAAAAGGTATTTTTGGAAATATTACTTTGGTCAGTTTTTCCAAATGTACTAAAGTTTTCAGTTTAGGTCAGTTTGATCTTTATAGAAAAACTATGGAATGATTACTTCTGCATTAGCGTTTCTGGTTTATCAAAGCTCCCATTGAATTTTTAGTTTTGGATCATAAAATAAAATCCATAGTTATAACTTTTTAGATATTTGGGAGATGTTAGTATTTTGAAGGTTTGATATTTTATGCATTTTGTAATTCGAGCAGTTTTGGCATAAAAGAAAACTTACGTACTGAACAACATTGTATGTTTAGTACTGAGCAACATTGTACGTTAACTTTTCATTTGTTTCTACGTTGTATCAAGGTTTGCATATTAGTTTAATCCATAGTTTTTCCTGTTGCTTTTAATCACTTACAGGTGACCTTGCTCTGAAGGGTTCAGAATGGCGGACTCGAGGATTTAGAGTGATTTGTGTGATTGGTTCGTGGAATACAACTTTTTCAGTGTTTACCAAAGTGAGGCTTTCATAATCTAAGTTTGAAAGTGGGATAAAACAGGTTTTGAGAAATCATTCTGTAACCGCAGATTCATGATTTAAGAGATTCTAGTGTGCACACCATCCTGTAAATACCGTTGTTTGTAACCACACAAAATTGACCCTGATTTTTAAGATAAAAGGATATAAGATTTTAAGTGATTTGTTTTAATAATCTTAATTTGGATTAGTACTGTATATCAAATTGTTACCGAATGTAAAGGAAACTGACTTTGACTATATTTTTTAATTTCATCCTGTAGCGTTCAAGAGTCCTGATGGCTGAGAGGTTAAAAGTCTGGTTTTAAACAGTTCTCCCAATTAGGGTAAAAATATTTGGTATGGCTGAAGCCTCGGCAGTTGGGCGTTTGTGTGAAACTGACAAGATCCTAGATTTGCGTTTGTAAAGAAATAAAAAAGGTGATTGGTAACCTGGGTAGCCCCTTGTACAATACAGCAATAATATAAGAATTAACTTGGAATCTCGATTGAAAGCCTGCCCTGCAGTAAGTGGTTTTAGAAATGAGAAAACTGAGTTTGATGTTAGGGTTTGCTTTGGTTGGATGTTTGATGATAAGTGACCTGAGGTTAGATGAATAATGCAGTTGGTGTAAATTTAATTTTGGATAAAGGGTGACAGTGTAAGGTTGGGGTGTTTTATAAGCAAAAACTAATGGATTTAAATAACGCTAATTTTGAATTGCCTAATTACAATCCAGAACTGCAGCAATTAACGGGCATTAACTCAATCAACGCGGATTACTGAGGGAAAGACAGTGAAACACCGTTTTCAGGATATTTGGGAAATGAAAGATGTGCTTCCAAGGGAACTAGCGATTTAGGTAACTTTTACGGATGGGATGAGCTACTAAAACTAAAAAATGAGCGGTGAGGATTGCATACACAAATTTGTATTTTAATTTTCTAAAAGAAAGTAAAGTTGCCTTAATGTGTTGAAATGCTTAATTAATGCGCAACAATGAGTTGTATGTCCTTTTAAATGAGATTACTTTTTATTGAAAATCTAAATATGTTGCGATATCTTCCACGCAGTATAGATGATCCAAACAGGTTAAGGCCCTTCCAGACGTGGGGCTATTGCGATCACGAGTGTGGTCCAAGTCCTAATCTCTGGTAACTTTTATAAATAATTATATTATAAGAAAATAAGTTTGTCTGGTTCTGGAATGTTAGTTGGCATTTTTAGGTTAAGAATGCAGTCTAGGTTGTAATTCGCTCCTGCACATTGTTGTCAAAATGGATATCATGAGTGAGCGATAAATAACTCCTGAGCATTTGAGGGCCGTGTCAAATTTATTTTCGTTGTTAAAATCTTACTAAAGCATCGAATATGGATCGTATTTGTATGTAGCTTATTGGAAGCCACAAAATAATTGGCAAAAATATGCAGTCATGTCCAAGATTTAAAGGGAAACTTGGCTAAATCGAACAGGCTCGTAGATAGAGGCTAATAAATCATTACTGAAGGCCTTCCCACTCATTGACGTATTTGACTAGACGCCAGCCCATATACTTTATGAATGAAGACTCACATGCTGGTATATAGTAGTGGTAATAGTAATGTTATCAATTCTTATTTTGTTAAACATTCAAACACCTAAGTAGTGTACAAGGAGGGAATGGGCATCAAATGAGAATATTAATGGTATAATACAGTTCCATGGCGCAGTTCACGTTTCCTTTAACTTGAAATATGCGCAAAGTCTTGCATACACTAACACACTGTGGAAACCATTATTACCCTGGAGTTTCAAGGATTCGTAAAGTATCGTTCAGATGCGCACGAAATTAACTAAACGGTCATAGGGCTTTTCCTATTAATTATTGATAGTCACTATACATAATCATATAGATAAGGTACATTCATAAATGCACTTACACTTAACATAGTTTAATTTTTATACACATGTATGTATGTGTATATATACATAAGGAGGGTAGTAGAATAGTTAAGTTGTTAAAAATGGTCGTTGCAAGAAAATTCGGCTATTTTTGGTCGGAAAAATGGGAGGCCTTGATAAAAACAAAATATTTGCATATCTCGCTTTTTTTTCATAATCGTCATTCGAGTATTACCCCTATAAAGGTCACCTTTGTCCCTTTCGTCTAAATAGTTTGGTGCTTGTATATCGCCTTATTAACCTGGTAATATTTAGCATACGACGCATACGATTCCTTTTTTTATTTTTTATTTTTTTTTACATACTGCAAAAACACGAACGCGAAAGCAGTCTTGCGGCGACGAAGACAATTTTCTAGGCTTGCCATAGGTGAAGCAGCCATCACGTATAACCTGGGTTTGACCTATGAATGATCGGCTGCCCTCACCCTCTCGTCGGCTGTTTTCTATAATTCAAGGTTTATCGGGCCAAAATATCGTACCAAAATTTCGAACCACACTCCTCTAAATTATTGTATTTTCATGTCAATATGATTGTATTTCATCAATTCCAAAGGTTTTGTATATTTGATAGTCAAATGGTAAACAGA
>NC_087203.1:11066512-11074813 GCF_015104395.2 Macrobrachium nipponense
GTGATCAGACAACACTAAAATTTCTTCATTCCTAGGTCTATTCACATACACTTCAAATTTTTTCAATGCAGTGATTAAGGCTAAAGTTTCCTTCTCAATTGTCGAGTATACTTTCTGATGCTTTTTCAATTTTGTAGACATGAAGCACACAGGATGGTAGATATTATTTTCATCTTCTTGAAGTAGAACAGCTCCAACGCCACAGTCGGACACATCAACTTGTATCACAAATTTCTTGTCGAAGTCTGGAGCTTGAAGTACTGGTCTTGAAGTTAAAATGGTTTTTATCTTCTCAAAGGATTCTTGACACTCTGGAGTCCAAATAAACTTGGCTTTGGGACTAGTGAAGTCTGTCAAGGGAGCTACTACGGCTGAGAAATTTGGGCAAAAACGACGATAGAATCCAGCCATCCCCAAAAATCTCTGTAGCTGTTTCCTGGTAGTAGGTGGGGTAGCCTTACGGATACATTAGCATTTACTGGAGCAAGAAGGCCTTTCCCAACTTCAAACCCAAGATACTGTACAGTTGCCTTTCCAAACTCACTCTTCTCTAGGTTGACTGTTAATCCTGCTTCTTGTAGTTTCTTGAAAACTTTCCTCAGCATCTTCAGATGTTCTTCCCACATTGTAGAGTAAATCACGATGTCATCTAGGTATACACCTACTCCTTCGATTGATCCTAGCAATTGATCCATCACTCGTTGAAATGTTGCAGGTGCATTCATCAGACCAAACAGCAGAACAGTATACTGATATAGTCCAAATGGAGTAATAAAAGCTGACAGCAACTTCACATTCTCATCTAAGGGAATTTGATAATATCCTTTCAACAAGTCTATCTTGGAAACAAACTTGGCTTGCCCAATATTATCAAGTAACTGATCTATAAGAGGCAAAGGATAATTATCAGCCACACTGATAGAATTTAGCTTCCTATAATCAGTACACATCCTAAATGAACCATCCGGTTTCTTCACTAACACACATGGAGAACTGAAGTGACTTGAACTGGGTTCTGCTAATCCATGTTGCAGCAAATACTCAACTTCCTTCTTCAAAACATCTCGATGATACGGTGATAAGCAATAGGCTCTTTGCTTGAAAGGTTTTCCATCTTCTTGAATCTTGATTTCATGCTTGGTCAGATCATACAATTCTAGGCACATCTGACAAAATTTTCTTGGAAAACTTATTCTAATTACTTCACTTAAGTCTTCACCTTGTTCAACACTCAGGTGTTTCAGTTTATCCTCCAAATTTTCCAAAATTGAAGAATTATTCATCTTGCTTGCAGTTCCCAATTCGTAGCCATCATCGTCTTCTGTAGATAAAGTTGTTTGGGTTACTGACACAGTTTCAGTTTTAGTTTCTGAGAAATAAGGTTTCAAGAGGTTCACATGTATCTTCCTTTGTTTTCTACTTCTTTCTAGTGTTTCAATCACATAAGTTCTATCACTTAACTTCTGAATTATCTTGTAAGGACCTTGAAATTTATTAGTGAGGGGAAATCTCTTGACAGGTAAGAACACTAACACTTGTTGACCAACACTAAAACTTCTTAACTTAGTCTTAGCATCAAATCTCCTTTTCATTTTCTCTTGACTCATTTTCAAGTTTTCTAAAAGAGAGTTTTCTAATCTCTTTCAAACCTTTTCCTTAAGTTCTTCACGTACTCTCTTGGCTTTCCTCTTGATTTTCTTCCCAATTTTCTGCAAGAATCTTCAACGGTCCTCTCACCTCTCTTCCAAAAATCATCTCATTAAGTGAACATCCCATACTTTCTTGGTAAGCACTCCTAATTTCAAACAACATTGATGGTAAACCAACATCCCTTTCTCTTCCTGACTCAGAACAATACTTTGTCAGCATACTTTTCAATGTCTGGTGGAACCTTTCCAAGGCACCTTGAGTTTCTGGATGATAGGCAGTGGATAACTGTTGTTTCACTCCTAACAAATTCATCACATCCTGGAATAACTTTGAAGTAAAGTTGGTTCCTCTGTCACTTTGTACTATTTCTGGTATACCAAACTTTGAGAAAAACTCGTTTTTTAATAACTATCTTGGCAGATATGTTTCTAACAGGGATTGCTTATGGATAATCTTGTCACAAGGGACACATTAATGTTAACAAATACTCATTTCCTTTCTTTGTCTTCGGTAATGGTCCAACCATGTCTATAATCACTTTGCTAAAGGGTTCTTCTCTAACTTCTATAGGTGTAGGGGGGCTTTCTTGATGGTTTCATTCGGTTTTCCAGCTATCTGGCAGGTATGACACTCACGACAGAATCTGCTAACATCTTTGTGAAATCCAGGCCAGAAAAAATATTTCATGATCTTCTCCACAGTCTTCCTGATTCCCATATGTCCAGACTCATGAGCTACTGCAACCACTTGTTTTCTCAATGGATATGGAATCAAAATTTGATGATATTTGTCCCATACAGCATCTCCTGGTATATCTGTAGGTCTATACTTCCTCATCAGCAAACCTTCCTTCAGATAGTAACAGGTAGGAGTTTGTTGCATCTCTTCTCGATCAACAACTCTGAAGAACAAATCAGTTAACGATGCATCCTTCTTCTGCAAGTCCATCAGCTTCTCTCTTGTCACTTGACCAACTTCAAGGGTTGAATTCTCAATATCTGCTAACTCAGCTACTGTAGTTTCACTACTGTCTTCAGTAACACTTTGACTACTCGGAGTCTCTTCAGGAACATCAGGTTCTTCTTCTTCGTCGTCGTCTTCTTCATCTTCTTGGGAAATCTCTTCTTGGTCAGCACTATGGGAAATAACTTGCACTTCCCTGGAACAATTCTTCTAAGCACAAAGATCCTTCACTTGATCCTTCTTGGGTGTGTAAATCCTCAGTTTCTTCACTTGCAGTCGTAGTCCTCTTCATACTTCTGGTAGTTACACAACTAGGAAATGGGGGGGGGGGGGGCTTATTCTTCTCCAACTCTACTGTAGGACTAATCCTCAATGGTTTGTCTGTCACTACAGGACAAGGAATAAATGGCACACCACCAACTTCATTCCCCAACAGAACATGTATACCTTCCACAGCCAGTGAGTCCTTTACAGCAAAATCAACTCTCCCTGGCCCCAATTCACATGACAGGTGTAAGCGGCATATAGGAGTTACTTCCCTCTCCTCCTATACCCATTCAAAATAACTGAATCTCCTGTGAGATTCTTCTCCAACTGAGGGTGAGAACCACGTACTACCACACTATGGTTACTTCCCTGTATTCACACTATATCTTGACTGGTACCTGCATACTTCCTTCTTGAGTTGACAGCATACCCACATAGATATATGACTTAAAAGCCACCACACTGCTAAGCCACTCATTGCTTGAGGTAACATTTCCACTGGTTAGTTTCATTCTTCTCTGGAGTCTGATTCTTTCCCACACTGCTCTTCATAGTTTGTTTTCACCTGGTCACCTTTTACAACTTGACCAACTGGCTTTGACTGCTGTTGATTCCGATAAACACTCTTGACTGTAGTGTCCTACTCTTCCACACTTGAAACAGACAACATTGGGTTTCTGTAACTGTCTTGAAAAAACTGGATGAGGATTCACATTAGTTTGCTGAGCTGTATTACCTTGTGTACTCCTTGGTAGTATCACTGGGTAGCCTAGGTTTCCCATTAAATTTGTTCCTGTTATTTGGATAAGACTTAAAACCTGGGCGTTGTTGACTGGTACTTGACATTGTGATTACGTTTACTACTAATTATATTGTAATCTTCACTAAGTGTAGCAGCTTTGTCAAGTTTCTTCACTTCTCTCTCCTCTTAAATAGGCTCTTATATGTTCAGGAATTCCCTTAAGATACTGTTCAAGAACAAGTAACTCTTCTACTCCATCAAAAGTTTTAACTTTAGCAGCTTCTACCCAACGTTTGAAACACCTTCTCAACTCTGTAAGCATAATCTAAGAATAGTTTCCCTTTTCATCTTTTCTTAAATTTCTGAAATCTCCTCCATTGTAGTACTCTGGAGTCATCTGGTAAAACTTGTACCACACTGTGTTTAAGTACTTTGTAGTCTTTGCACTGATCAGCTGTTAAGGTTATCCTCTGGCCATCCCATACCTGAAGCCACTTTCTCAAAGTGATCAAAAAACTCATCTGGAGCTTCTTCAGTAAACTTAGGAATTAATTTCTGTACTCTCACTACATCAAATACAGGGTCTTGATTACCTTGGTTAGGGTTAGACGGTGTTACAGGTAATGTGGATCTAGCTTTTATCAATTCCATTTCCTTTCCCTTTCACGTCTTGCAATTTCTCTTTCCTCTTTTATTTTATCCGCTCTTTCCTCTTTTATCCTCTTCTGCTCAATGTGTCTTAAGCTCTAACTCTGCATCACTTTTCTCTCTTCTGCTTGCATTATTTATGAGATCAGCACGTGCTACTTTCAACAACTCTTGAGCCAATTCTAACTCATCTTCATCAGTTATTCTACCAGAGTTTATCAATGATTCCATAGCAATACATCTTATTTGTGCCTTTACCATACTAGTAGACACATAACCACCACATGCCTCTGCTAAAGCGCTCCACTGTGGCTCTAGTCAGAGTGGTTTCAGACAAAACTTGGATGGAGGGGGCTGCTAAAAATTCCTGAACATTGAACTGAGCCATTTTCCTCTAAGTTATCAACTTACAATTCAATACAATAAATGCAAAACAAAATTATATGGTCACTCTCCTAACAAAATATATCCCTAACACCACCAGTATATTCTAGAGTGATAATGAAATCTGCTTTCCCGGGTCTCTGGGCACCATTAAGCAATGGTACTAAGTGCCAAGTATCTGGTTACTACACTTACCATTCATTTAATGTTACCTCACAAAGCCAGACACCCTGGAAACCCTTCTATAACACGTTTAAACGACTGAATAAACTCTAAAGGCAAACAGTGATCCCTTAACACTTACCCAGTATTGCAGAAAATCAGACTAAGTTCATCAAAACAGGTGTGAGGTAATCTTGTAAGTAATTAAATTAATCAAAGGGCATCACTCCATCAACAACTTTAAAACTCTAAGTATTTCCCTGATTTCAGAAGTCTAAGTACTTCCCTGGTTCTAAGTCACTTCAAGTAAATTGAAGGAAAGCAAATCAATTACCACTCTATGTTTCTACCTATCATAATCATAATCATATGCAACTATACTGGTATAAATAATAAAAACACTTATACCCAAAAATTTTAAATACAAAAAATTTGTTATCAAATTCAAAATTTATAAGTGAAATTCACAATATCAGGGAAAATAACTGTTACTTGAAAACAAAGTTTAAAGTTTAATTTAATCTTGAATCACATTAAGTAAAAATAAATCAAAATTAATTTATCATAAAATTCAAGAAAATATTCAATCAAAATTCAAAAGTGTTAGGCAATAATTGAAATTTGAAATTAATTATTTGCCAAGTGCTAAACAACAACAAAACTTGAAAAGAATTCTAAGTAAAATGCAAAATTAATGCACCAAATGTTAAATTTAATTAAATGTGCAATGATTAAAGCAATGAAAATAACTAAAGTCAATTAAACTTGTGAATGTAAATGAAAACCTTCATAACCATCTGTTATTAGTTAACCACTTTAGATATGGACGCAGTAGGTTTAAATATAGGTGGTTTGGAAACTCAACCTTCACAGAATGTACTGCCAAAAGTAAGCGTTGGTAAGAGTAACTTGGTTGACGAGTATTTGTTAGATGACCATAAGCATGAAAATAAGCAGAACTTACCCTCTGAAGCATCTGTGATGGATGAATTGGAATGTATGGATGGAAATAGTTGGATTTAAAAGGGAGTGACGACGAGCTAGAAGAAAATGCATTGGTCAGAGTTTATTGCACATCCTGAATGTATATGCACCTTCTGGATCGACAAAGAAAGGTGAAAGGGAATTTGTTTTTTTAACAAGACCTGTGCATTTACCTGAGAGGTAATACGGAAAATTTGATATTTTGGGGCGATTTCAATTGTATTACTAATGAAAGAGATTGTTCTAAACGTAATTCCTATCTTATGTCCTCAAGTCTTAAAGACCTGAATAAGAGTTTAAAAATGAAAGACGTTTATAGTTTTAAAAAGGCTGTTCAACGTATACATATGTAAAAGTAGATTATGGTGCAAGGTTAGATAGGATATATGTTGATAAGTTGTTCAATTCCATTACCGATGTAGATACAATTCCGGTAAGTTTTAGTGACCACATAGGATGCGTGTGTTTCGAATTTGTTATTAACCCAAGCATTAAAGTGTATAAAGGATTGTGGAAAATGAATGTTTCACTTTTAGAGGATTCGGATATTTTGGACAAATTTAAGAGTTTCTGGCTAAGTGTTAAGAAGACTAAAGTTTCTTTTTCGGATATTGGAGAATGGTGGGATGATGCTAATCAAAGAATTAGTTTTCTTTATTACAGCAGGTAGAGAAAAAAACAAATATAAATTTGGAAGGTTGAACTATTTTGAGAGTTGTCTAAAAAGAGCCTGGGAGAAAGTTAGCATTTTATCGGTTACTAACTATAATGAAATAGATCAACTTAAAACTATAATTACGAAACTGAAGAATGATGTTGTTGAAGGAGTGATAATCAGATGTAGACTTCAAGAACAAATTGAGGGCGAGAAATTGTCCCACTACCTGTTGAATAAGCAGAAGGCAAGGGCACAAAAGCTAGTTATGAGTGAAATGACTACTGAGAATATAGGAAACTGGAAAGAGGGACAGATTATTTCAGGTACTTATTGTATAGCTACTTACATTAGTGATTATTATGTGAATTTAATGTCCACAGAGTCAGAGGTAAGTGCAAACTATGAATATGAATATGTTTCTTTAATACCAAATGTGTTATCAGATGATGATAACAGGGAAATGTTAAAAAATTCGTCGCTCAAAGAAATTGAAAGTATTGTTAATGGAATGAATAATAATAAATCACTTGGAAATGATGGTATTCCAGTGGAGTTTTATAAGAAATTGTGGCATGTAATAGGAATGGATTTTCTTGAAGGTGTTCACAACTATTTAGAAGTATTTTTGTTAACAAAGACTCAGAGACAGGGTCTAATAAAACTTATTCCAAAGACTGGAGATATAAAGCTACTAGAAAATTGGAGACCTATTTTTATATGCAGAAGATTAACAGCGTGCCTTGACAAGATGATTTCCTCTGAACAGTTCTGTATTCCAGGCAGAAGTATCAAAGAGTGTAACACTCTAATTAGAGATGTATTATATTTTCCTAATGAGTGTAATAATAAGTGTTCTATTATATCTTTAGACTGGTCTCGTCCTTTTGATAGAGTGAGTATCAAGTTTGTATTTAAAATATTGAAAGCTTTTGGTCTCGCAAAAAAAGCAATTTGTTGGGTAGGAGGCTTATATAATCAGATAACTAGTTCTGTGATGGTAAATGGTTTGTTATCCAAACCATATGTTGTTAAACAGTCAGTGAGGCAGGGATGCCCTCTTTCAGTGGTTCTCTTTGCTGTGGACCTTGATCCATTTTACAGGATGATTAAAACAAAGTTATCCCCTTTGTCTTTATCCATGCCAAATGCCAAAAAGTTGTCAATTGCTGGATATGCTGACGATTCACATATTTTCATTGAGAATGAAACTGGTTTAAATGTGCTGGAAAATGTGATTCATGATTTTGAAAAAGCGTCAGGTGCTAAATTGAACAAAAGCAAGACTTCAATATTCGGAACTGGGAGATGGAGTAATAGAGAAGACTAAGCACTCAATTGGTTAGACGTGAAGCATGATAGGATAAAGATATTGGGTGCGTATTTCTCTAATAATTATAAAGAATGTCTGCATTTCAACTGGAATTATGTGAAGTAAAATTTAATAAAAAAAAATCAAAACCCTATATAGCAGGCGTTTAACACTTGTGCTAAAAGCTATTATCATTAACTCGCTTATTAGCTCGAAAATTTGGTACTTGGCACACATTTATCCGATGCCAAAAGATTTTTATGCTGAATGGAAAACAATAACTTTTCGTTGTATCTGGAACAATGGTTATCAGCCAATTAAACAAGAGACGTTACACTTGGCTAAAGATCAAGGAGGAATTGGTTTGATAAATGTATTCTAAAAGTCTCAAGTAGTGCTAGTATCTAGCTTTTTAAAAGTATACCTTAATGAGTCATTTTCTTATGTATTTGCGTATCACTACATGAATATTTGTGTAAATAATATGATTAATAAACCAAGTTTAGGTATGCCTGTGTCGTTCATAGGGACACC
>NC_087203.1:11075313-11091492 GCF_015104395.2 Macrobrachium nipponense
AAGCACAAGACAACAAACACACCGATGAAGCATGTGCAAGCAGATTATAGGGGTTAAGAGGAACAATGATACATGTGCGATTTATACAATGATTCAGCAAAATGCGCTAGGCACCTATGGGACTGATGACATCAACACCTGACAGGGGACTGCGCGCAAGCCAGCTTTAAGAGTTACGTTACTCGCTTATATAAATATGACTTTTGTACTTTCAAATGATAGCCATGTATGAATTGGATATTTTTTGTTTTAATACTCCACCCACACGAGAAGAATGTCTGAAAAAACAGTACCAAAATTGAACAATATAATATTAGTTTCATGTTGGAAACCTGCAAGATTAGTAAAATATATATTAATTACTTATGGCTTATGTAAATTAGATATTCCTTATTCAAAACTAATAAAAAAGGTTTCCATACAAATTTTATATATATTATTTACCCTGTAAGATCCATATAGGATTATTCACATAGATATACAATTTCACTTCTAACTTCCTGACTAAAATCTCTTTTTTTTTTTTTTTTTTATTGACTACGAATATAAAGCATCGGAACATACAGTATGCCATTAAGTTTTGATATGTGTTTTGAACTTTAGCTTATTTGTCGGTAATATCCCTGAATACTGAATGGGCTACTAAACTTAGGCGTTAAGTTAGAGTTCAAACCTTTATGCATATATATTTGGATATTTTATAAACACCTACTGCATATGGTTACGTTTTGTTTATTGATTTTATCGTGATTCCTTTTCATTATAATTTGTAGCCCTTCCAACTTTTTACGGAGTATATTATATCGACCCATACTTCTTTATATTTGATGAATTAATGGTTGGCCTGAATATGTGGAAAAGTGTTCTAGCGGGCGTACCGTATAAGGCTACTTGTGGTATCATTTCTATAGATACATGATATGAATGATAAAAGTATTTAAAACCGCGAGAACCGCTATAATCCAGTCCGGATCCAATATCCGAGTGTAACTGTAGGACATTGACACTTTCTTATTTATCCGTTCTACCAAACCGATTGGACTCTGGGTGATAAAATATGGTATTGATTTTCTTAATGCAAAGGAATTCACACAACGAGTTGAGGAAATTATTATTAATTTACACCACCCAAGTCAGAGATTATCATGTGTTGAATTTCGTGTTTACTGATGTAGCACTCATAAATATTCCTAGCGCACTCAATTGCAGTGTTTGTTCTTTTAGTGCTATTAATTCTATATAACGTGTCAAAGCAACTATTAACACTAAGAGGTGTTTATTTCCTCTGTCAGACTCGTAAAACCCTGTTAATAAATCTACGTGTATTCTTTCAAAGGGTTGATTTGGCACGGAATAGGCCCCTAAACTGACAGGTGTCTGTGTCTTAGTGTGTTTCTTGTTTTCATGACACATGTGACAATTAGTTATGTGCTTTTTATATCTGTAAGCATTGTAGGCCAGTAAAATAGTGATTTGGCTTTCTGTGAAATAATAGAGAACCCTGGATGACCATGTAATGGATTGGAATGCAACCAGTTTAGGACGATTGGTATGAAAGAGATTATTACTACTACCTGGTCATTAGTCACCTGCGGTGTTCTTCGGGTTTTCCTCGTCACGGACCTACATATAATATCACCTTTGATTACATAATTCTGCTACACATACTTTAAATATACCTTTGCTTTAGGATTTCCGTTCGAAGCATTTATTGTCTTGCTTAGCTGCTGACCCTTGCTTTGTTCAGTTTGTAACAGTTCAGCACTCCAACCCAAGTCTTCAATGTTCACGATCTCTTGGGTTAATGAATTTTCTTGTTCAGATACGGTCCTAACAATAGGCACGGAGGTTTCTATATCTTTTAGTCCAACTAATGGTTCCTTAAAGGATGGTGCGGGGTTGCGGGATAATGCGTCAGCTATGAAATTTTGCTTTCCCAGGTAGATATCTTAACTTGGCTCCAAAGACCTGAATGATCATATGCCACCGAATTGCTTTGGGACTGTGATTAAAGCCTTTGAAAATCTTGGTAAGGGACTTATGGTCAGTACGGACTTTAACAGGATAGCTGTAGATTATGAACTTAAAATGCACTAGTGAGAAAACGATACCTAGCCCTTCCTTGTCTATTACTGCATATTTACTTTCAGAGGGCTTTAGTTTACATGAATAAAAAGCTATAGGAAAGCACTGTTTATCATATTGCTGAAGTAGTACCCCTCTTACCCCTTAGTCTGAGGCGTCTGTTGTATTAAAAAAAAAATCCTTATTAAAATCAGGGAATTTTAGGATAGGTGAACTGCATAATTCCACTTTAAAGATATCGAACGCCCGTTGATGCTTTTCAGACCATAATGAATCTACGCCCTTCTTCGTAAGATCTGTTAAAGGAGCTGCTGTGATTACATATAAACTTACGATAGTAATACCCACTACAACGCAAAAGTGCTGTATCCCCCTTTACGTTAATAGGTACCGGAAAGTTACGAATAGCCGACACCTTACCATGGACCACTTTAAGACCTTGACTAGACACATAAAACCTAAATAAACATGTTCGGTTTTTAAAACTCACATTAGATATTTTACTCTGAGATTATTTGTCTTAGTCTCTGTAGCACTAGCTCTAGTTTATGCGAATGTACTTCTAAGATATTAGAAAAGATTACAAGACCAACCATATAGGCATGTAGAGTATCCCCTAAAAAGTCTCCAAACACTATATTAATCATTCTGGTGAATGTAATTGGTGCACAACATAAATGGGAGGCATACGTAAAAATTGATAATGTCCTCTGAGTGTGCTCAAGGCGTTGTATGAGGTACACTCACATAGCTAATGGTATCTGGTGAAAGCCTTGAAGTAAGTCCAAGCTGGTGAAAAATTTATTCTGACCTAACAATGATAAGATATCATCGGTGCATGGCACTGGAAAACAATTGGGAATCGTTTCCTTGTTTAAGCAACAGAAATCTACGCCGATACGCCAAGACCGATCTTTTTTTAGGCATGACGTTTTCAGGGAAAAATTATATGGGCTATTTGATTTCCTAATGACTCCTATAACTAACATTTTTTCAACTTTGTCATTTATCTCGTTTTGCAATTCCATTGGGAGTCTTTACGAAGGTACGTAAAGAGCTTTATGTTTGTCCTTTAACCATATTTGGTGTTCAATGACATCCGTTTTTCCCCAGAGATCACTCGCTAGTGGAGAAACATCCTGGTATTCAGATAAAAGATCAAAAAATTTCTGCTGAATCCCCTCTGCTTGAATGACTTTACTGATATTACTTTAGATAGAGTATAAGAGGGATTCATCTACAACTGGTTGGGCGTGATTAAATTTAGCAACAGTAAAAAATGTCATATTTATAACTTCCATATCCACGATATATATATATATATATATATATATATATATATATATATATATATATATGTTTTGTGGATTACTAGATTCGTATTCGGATGGTTACAGACTTCAATATTAACTTGTTGCTGTGAGTCAACATTGCATAGTGCTTTGTTCGCGGAAACAGTTAGATTTCAGAGTGTCGAGAAGGGATTAAAATTTTCAGATCCCAGCAAAGTCTTTTTACACGCACTAAGACATTCGAGGGTGCATGCGTCTCGAGATTTTGCGTGCAAACTGCCACTGCGGGTGTGGGAGAATTCTGTTGGGTCGCTTGAACAATGTCACGATTTATGAGATAAGTGATTGGTTCCTCTATATAAGTTATTATTTGATTAACTGCCTCTTTTTGTCCAAAACGGATTTTAATGTGTTAGAAGGTTTATAGAATTTTCCTTTGATAAACATGCCTTATTTGGCAGGAGGTAGGATAATGTTTTGTATACCCATAGATGGATATCTTACAATTACATTAGATACAGATCAATGTTTTTTATAACTATAAAGGTATCTGTAAGCATGTGCTTATCCACCCTGTACTGAATCTGAGTTATGCTACGACAATTAACTCGTTATTGCCAATTACTGAAAGCCGTACTCCGGACTTCTCAATAGGGAAGTTCGAAACAATGGTGAGTCCGTAAATACAGGATATAACATGTACTAAAGGAATAAAAACAATGTAAATGGCTGATATTCTAATTTTACGGCACTTACTTATAATAACTTATTATATTAAAACTATGGGAACCTACTCTGATTACTTGATACGGTCATGTGATTCATAGGAAAATTCCTTTTTAATTCAAAAAGGTGTTGGCATGAATGATCCGACATCACTCTCCCCTCCACTAGAGTCGCTTATGTTGAATGTGCTTTGCTTTCAACACTCGGCAGATTTTGAATGACCCTGACGGTTTTACTAGATGGCACAGTAACCAATTTTCCTGAAGCACAATTTGTTTGTTTCTGATTTTTAGCAGAGTTGCTGTTTATTTGTTTCTTTTTATAATAATGATGGTTCTTGTCTTTATTATCATCGGCAACATTTTGTGTGTTTTTTGCATTATGTTGCTGTTGGTTATGTAAAAAGCAACGAACATAAGAATGACTTGAACTATTATGAATTGAGCGATTACTATTAAAACAAGTTATCCCTACTGCGTTATTATTAACTATATGTACTTGCTGTGGTTTACTTTCATTCTTTGCTAAAATTTGAAATAGTGAGGGATCCAGGTCAGCGCATTTAGACATGCGTTTCTTAATTTGTTTATATAAATCTATTTCCGTGCTGTTGGGCAATGTCTCCTCGCCAAAACACCGTACCAAGGCTTCTTGTAACATAACTGTTATGAATGTTACGTATGTTAGCCTAATGAAATTTTTTACAGACATGTTATTCTTTGCAATCCAGCTGTATTTTTTAAAGTTAAGTTGAGTCATAGATATTGGAGTTTTAAGCATATAACTCAAAAAACTTGATGCTAAAACTGCCATCGGGACCTTGCACAGGAGCCTTTATTGTCCTGACCCGAAATAGTGTTACCTCTAATTTATCCAGATTTGTACGGGTGCTCCATTTGTTTTTGTGTTTTCCTTATCACTACTGTGCCTAACGACTCTATCCATGCATCTGTATAAATACAGACGTCCACTGCGTAAACACATATTCAATGTTTAATATGATTTGTTACATACAGAATTAATAGAGTGCCCCAAAATGATGATATATATATATATATATATATATATATATATATATATATATATATATATATATATATATATATATATATATATATATATATATTATATATATATATATATATATATATATATATATATATATATCACATACATATATAAAGAGGCAGCTTGCAGATTATAGATCTTGTGGACAGTCATGTCTGTTGATAAGATATATATATATATATATATATATATATATATATATATATATATATATATATATATATATATATATATGTATATATATAAAGAGGCAGCTTGCAGATTATAGATCTTGTGGACAGTCATGTCTGTTGATAAGATACGATAACCTATAGGAAATCCTCATTCATGAATACCGATTTTTCAAGCACTTTTATTCACATATTCATTTCGCATATTTCCTTAACTGTACATTTTACACTCAAACCCTGTACTATTGTCAACAACAAAAACGTTATGATCACTTTTTTAACGATATTAGAATATGGAGAATTTCCTCTATATTCAAGAAAAATACTTGCTTCCCACTCCTTCCATTCCAGAATTCCCTTACCGTACGACATCTGTTGGATTCCATTAGTTACTTGTTCAACTGCTTTGGTGTTTCATAGTCAGCGGATTCGTGTTCGCTCTCTGGATGGCTAAGGGAACGGACTTTTGTGCACGATAGTACATCCCCTTCCTAATGTACCGAAAAATACAAGCATTAATCTTCCTGTATTGGGGGTAACGTATTCCCTGTATAACACGCTTTTGATAAAATCAAAGAATTTACAATTACACTCTGGAAAATTGGCAGTTTCCTCATACTCGACATATTTATGGCAGTTTCAACCTTATTCGCGATAACAGACAGTTTTTCTCGTACATCAAACCAAAGCTATTACAAAAGATAATACCAAAAACAACCCGTATCCAATACAAAAGCCAGTCCTGCCTGTTAATCCAGTTGCCCAAACCCATCATCGTAGTTTTCTCTTTGTTAAGTCTCGCACCTGTTATGACCAAAGACAATATACGAAAGATGGGAAGCTCAAGCCACAGCCGCATCGGCCGCATACAATTTAGTACCTGGCATGAAATGAAGATGGCGGTAGCATTGCACCTGCCTACATCGTCTGTTTGTTTACTTTTTCTCAAAGCGGGGCATTCAATTTTAATTTCAATCATGAGTGGGCGTAGCCATCATCATCCGTGTGTGGTTTGCAATAGGACGAAAAATGATTTTCCCCATCTGATTTTTCATGCTTTTCCTCAGAATAAAGAAAGGTAATAAAATCATTACATCTGTTACAAAATACATGATGACTTTTAGAGAAAATGAAGAAATAAAATAGACCAAAGCAAAATTGAATGTCGGTGCAGTGTTATTCCGAAATAAATATTGAAAAATATTTACAATACGGTGGACGCCTCTAAGAGGAAAGAAAATATATTTATATGTGATTTTCGACTAGAAAAAAATATTTGCCATTTGAAACCCCAACAACCAACCTAACCTTCCTGGTAGTGTACATCAGTAGCCTAATCATGTCAACAGTAAACCTAACCATATCAGCAGTACCATAACCATGCCAACAGTTACCTAACCATGTCAACAGTAATTTGCAATGGAAATGAAGCTATCTTGCAAAACATATCAAAATCAACTAGCAAAACTATATTTTCTTGTCATTTACAGGCGTCAATTGTATTTCAAATAAATACCTTAAAGTTATATTTGCATATCTTGAAAATCTCTAGAAATATGAAATAAACATACCAATTCCTATCACTGTCATACAATTCGTGAATATTGGGTCTCCATGCCTTTTCCAGATAGGCTACTCACAGCAACTTTGATATACTGTATATATACTGTAGTTATGTTATATTCTCAGCAGCTTACCCTCGGGTTGTAGTTATAAATGTTTACCTTAATTTTTCATTAATAAGCAACTATTTAGCAAACCAAAGTTGTTTCATCAGGAAGGATGGATCTTGTGGGAGCATTCATATGGGAGAGCATAAGTAGGTTAGTTAAGTTAGAGTGTTTTACTTTAATTTCAAGTTCACTAACCTTTTAATCTATGATTGAATTTTCCTATATGTATGGATAAAAGCATTCAAAATAAAAAATAAAATTTACATGCAAACCAGCATATCTGCTCCCACAAGATCCATTCTTACCGTTTCATCTATGTTTGTGCATTATATGCTCATAATTGTTCAATTTTTAAAATGAAATCTTGTAAATGGTACCAACACCCCACATAGTATTGCAAAGTAAATTTACCATTTGGCAGCAAATGTACGCAGTAATACAGTAGTAATAAATTGGCAAAACAAGTTGTGAAAACCTATGATATTTGCTTGTACTGTACATGATACAAAAAGAAACATGGTTCAAGTCAATTAGAATAATTGTTTCAAATTTTTTTAAGAATGTGAATGCTTTTTGCAGAAATGGCATTTTACTAGAAAATACCAGGCAGAAGTGTTGGTTACATTACCTTCATAAAAGGGTGCCAATTGAATATGCATTTTTGAGAACTCCCACAATTGGGCTATGAGATTTTAATAAATTGTTATAAATAGGTTTTTTTCCTATTTAATTTGTGATTTAAATTTTTATTTGCTTTTTATGAAAATTAAGTTAAACCTAGATTTTTGCTTATACAGTATTCTGTAAAATACAGCATTGCATTTGTTATAAAAGGGTACCTTACTTTTACTACTTTGTTGTTGTACTTTTCTTAGTTTTATTAACAAATATTGCTTAACTTTTGCCTAATCAGCATGCAAGTTAAGTCTGCTTTTTCATTTTGATTTCATATTATTGGTTTTGATTATCCCATGCTTTGTTTGCTATTTAAATTCTGATATATGCATGTTTTGTTTGCATGACTTGTATGACTACTGCATGCAAATGAAGCATGTGCCATTTCTTTTACTTTGTTTATGTTCTTTGCAAGAACATTTGTGTACAGTCGCTTAGGTACAGTATACAATCATAAGCACAAGCCCCAAAAAAGGAAAATAATTACTGTATACTATATTGGTGAAATAATAAAATAATATGAGAATAAGTTTGCTTAATTCTAACTGCCCTCTCAATTTTAGATAAAGATACTCAGCAATTAATGTTAACTGCCCTCTCAATTTTAGATAAAGATACTTAGCATATAATGTTATCTGCCCTCTCAATTTTAGATAAAGATACTTAGCAATTAATGTTACATTAACTGAAGGATTTTATTTAATGATTCAGAAATGCCTAATATATAAGTCATAAGCTATGATAGAGCCCTATAATCATGTTAACAAGCAATATTAATCGATTTAGTATTCAATAATTTATAAAGAGAAGTTTATTGCAGCATAAGAATAAATTTTAACATTTAAAAAAGCTGCTCTACGCCACAGCCGAGTTTTAGTTGAGGGCATGATCAATAGATGGCGCGCATTCTGACGGGTTGGATGATGTTTTTTTTAATGGTATTAATAGTCAGTTTCCCATCTTTCGTGTATTGTCTTTGGTTATGACCTCAAAATGCTGAATGAGTTAGGAACAAGCTGTAACCGAATTGGTTGTTGACACAGATACGTAAGAATCGTCAGTAAACCTTTGCACGTACTTTCATGAGTGTCTAATTTGGAAGACTAATACCTATTACATCGTTACTTTCTTGAATTGCCCTGTAAAAAGGTTCTTGAAAAATACAAAACAGCAACATAGACATAGGGCAGCCTTGCCTCACCGACTACTTGACAGGAAAAGGACTTACACGACTTACCCATTGCAAATATAATGCTTTTTATCAAATTAATAAATTCTGACGGAATACCAAATTTAGCTAACACCTCATATACAAAACCAATGTGCACTCTGTCAAAGGCCTTTGACCAATCGAGACTCATGATGGCAACATGTACCTTGTTTTCATTTAGAATAAAACATGACGTCTCGTATGGTACCATTACACTGAAAAATCGAATTCCCTTTAATTGCACAATATGGCTCAGGGGAAACTATGCCTTCTAATATAGTCCCAACCTGTTTTTTTCAAGCATTAGCAGAAATCGTGTAATCAGTATTTAACGACGTTACATATCCCCAATTTTCTGTTAGGGCAAGATCCCTCTTTTTTTCTTTTTTTTTTCTTTTTTTTTTTTTTTTTTTTTCTTTTTTGCAAGTAGTTTGATTACACCAACATACTGACTCTTGGACATTCACTTGATATCACATATATAATTCAACAGCGATAAAACCCTGTTTTGTAATGTTCCAAAATTTCTTGTAAAATTCAATAGGGAGACCATCGTACCCCGGAGTTTTCTCATTTAACTGAAGAAAGGTCTTATACTATCTGTCTCCTTCAACCAAACGAAAAATTTTCTCAAAATATTCCTTAATTCAACGCACAGAAATCGCATTCGTCCCCTCAACAGCAGTGCCATCTTCCATTCTAAGTTTAGTAAACAATGATTTATTCTTTTAGTTGTCTTTGCCAAGCAAATAGGAAGAAACCCTTTCACCTTTCAACATCTCACCAGTTTTTATCCTAACCTTCACACCTTCTAAAAACTCATTCTGTATACCACAAATTCTCTTTTTCAGAGTGAAACCTGCAATGTAATAGGTTCAGTAACCCATATCTTTCCTGTGAAATATTCTTGGATGATTTAACAAAAAAAATCTTTACAGTGTAACTTTGCCCAGTCCCACCATTCCAACATACCAAGGAACTTACATTTATAAAATTGTACCCGTTTCCGCAATGCTTAAAATTACTCTTCTATATAATTCGAGTCCAAAATTTTTACATTCAGTTTTCAGTAATCTGTTGATGTTTTTAAATCAATAAATAAGGAGGGTTGGAGTCCGGAAGGGCATCCGTCTGTAAAATCTCATGCCAGAACTTTTATGAAATGAGTCTTACAAGGAATGAGAAGAGGGCTAGGTTGTCACCCGGAAGTGACTCACAGATACACCGCCCTAACTCTGGACATGCCAGGGCTACCGCATCGTGAGCGAGTGTGCCTAAAGAAGCGAGTTCGAGAACTAAGAGTAGGAACATTAAATGTTGGTACAATGACAGGAAGAGGGCGGGCAATAGCTAACCTTATGAAAACAAGGGGAGTAGATATTCTCTGTGTACAGGAGACAAGATGGAAAGGTAACATGCGAGGGAACTTGAGGAGGGGTATAAGATATTGTATAGCGGAGCAAATAAAGAAAGCAGAAATGGTGTTGGAATAATTCTGTAAAGTGAAATGAAGAAAAAAATCTTTGAAGTAAGTAGAAGAAATGGTAGGATTATCTGGGTCAGACTGGTGGTTGAAAATTGCGCTGTTGACATCTTTAATGCATATGCACCCTAGATAGGATGCTCAAATGAAGAGAAAGATCGCTTCTGGTCGGACTTTGAGGAGGAAATGGAAAAAGTACCAGCAGATGAAAGATGCCTTGTCGGCGGAGATCTGAATGGGCACGTAGGACAGAATAACCATGTGATCAGCCGTGTACCTGGTGGGTATACTATGATGAAAGAAATGCAGAGGGTGAGAGAATTGTTGATTTTGCTGTGTCCAAGGATATGGTACTGGTGAACACTTTTTTCACCAAGCGGCAAGTACATCTAGTTACGTACAAAAGCGGGGGAAGATCCAGCCAGATAGATTACTTGATGTATAAGAGGATAGATTTATGCGAGGTAAATGATTGTAAGGTCATACCAGGAGACCATGTGAGTATGCAACATCGTTTGGTAGTGATGGAGTTGGTTATGGAAATTGAACAAATAAGGAAGAAAAAATGCAGGGGCCAAAAAGGATTAAATGGTTTAAGCTGATAGAGATTGAACTTTGTAGGCAGTTTAAGGAAAAAGTTTTAGAGGAACTAGAACATGAAATTGAAGATGTTGATGAATGGTGGAACAGAACGATGGAAATAATACTGAGGGTTGCTAGAGAAATATTGGGTGAGAGTGTGGCAAGATGTTCGAAAACAAGGAAACGTGGTGGTTCAATGAAGAAGTTAAGGATGCAACCAAGCAAAAGAGAGAAGCAAAAAAAAGGAGGGAGGGGACCCAAATGGAAGAGGACAGGATGGCCTATAAAGAAGCAAATGAATTAGTAAAGAAAACTGTAGCAATTGCTAAGGATAGAGCATAGGATCAGCTTTACAAAAAGCTAGATACCAAGGAAGAGCAAAGAAAGATCTTTGAACTAGCACAAATGAAAAATAAGAGTACCAAAGATATAACACACATGAGACAGATTAAGGATAAGGATGGAAATGTACTGAGAAATGAGAGAGACATAATAAGGAAATGGGAAGAATATTTTGAGGCCTTATTGAATGAAGAAAATGAAAGATTTCTAAGAGGGGATGGACACACAAATTGTGGACCAGTCACAGAAATAACAAAAGCTGAGGTTAGAGTGGCACTGGGAAAGATGAAAAATAGTAAAGCGGTGGGACCGGATGGCATATCTGCAGAAGCCTGGAAGCTCTTGATGAGGAAGGAATTGACATATTGTGGTAGTTAATGAAAAAGATTATGGAAAGTGAGACGATACCCAAAAAATGGAGAGAAAGTATATTAATCCCAATATTCAAAGAGAGAGGGGACATTCAGTGTTGTGAAAATTACAGAGGAATAAAGCTCATGATACATACACTGAAGGTAATTGAAGAATTATGGATGAAAGACTACGGCAACAAGTTTTCATCGGTAGACAGCAACTAAGATTCATAAAGGGGCCTAGTACTGTGGATAGTATTTTCGCTGAGACAAATTATGGAAAAGTACAGAGAGAAGCAAAAGGTCTTGCATATGGCCTTTATAGACCTTGAGAAGCCATATGACAGAGTACCACATCAGGAAATATGGAGATGTCTCAGGGAGAGAGGTGTGATGGAGATGTATGTCAGACTGATCAGGGAGATGTATAGAAATGTAAAGACCAGCGTCAGGTCTACAGTTGGAAGAACAGAAAATTTCCAAGTTGGAGTCAGGCTATATCAGGGATCCGCTCTGAACCCACTTCTGTTTAACATCGTCTTGGATGTGTTAACAGAGGATATCAGTGAGGAGCCACCGTGGTGTCTGCTCTATGCAGATGACATAGTCTTGGTAGCCGAGAACAGGGAAGAACTGGAGGAGAAGCTTGGAAGATGTAGATATGCCTTGGAGAGCAGAGGTTTAAGGATAAGCAGGAAAAAGACAGAATATATGACAACCGAATTGGATGGCGACCAGCAAACAACAATCAATTTAGGCAGAGGAAACATCAAAAGGGTCCATTAATTCAAGTACCTTGGCTCAGTGATTGTCAATGAGGGGAACATGGAAGAGGAAATTAACAACCGGATCCAGTGTGGTTGGAACAACTGGAGGAAGGTGTCTGGTGTCATATGTGATAGGAAAGTCCCTATAAGATTAAATGGCAGAGTGCACAAGGCGAGATGAGGATGCTTAGGCGGATGAGCGGAGTAACCAAAAAGGACAGGGTTAGAAATGAACATATGAGGGGTACAGTAAAGGTCACTGAAGCATCAAACAAAGTGCAAGAGGCAAGGTTAAGATGGTATGGCCACCTGATGAGAAGAGGAGAGCAACACATGGCAAGAGAAGTGATGGACGTGGAGATGGATGGAACACGAAGGAGAGGAAGATCTAAGACCAGGTGGACAGATTGCATTAGAGATATGAGGGAGAAGGGAATACGGGAGGAAATGACACAGGACAGAGGTAGATGGAAGAGACTCATTAAAAACGGCGACCCCGAATACGGATAAAGCTGGGAAGAAAAAGAAGAGCGTGTATATATATGTGTGTGTGTGTGTATGTATATGTATATATGTATATACATATGTGTGTACTAACGTATTTTTGTAAATGTGTGTATTACCTGAAAACAAATGTCTGCATATTAAATCCGTGCACCTTATGAAACCTGTATATATTAAAAATTAAATCTTTCTTTTTGAATACTGGTGCTGTTTATATATATATATATATATATATATATATATATATATATATTATATATTATATAGTTTGTTAGAATTTGAAAGTAAATAAAACCAATAAATGAAAACAATCTCTGACGAAACCAAACAAAGCATACCAAGTAAGCTCAAGGATTTAGTCTGTGGAAGCAAAGCAAAGGAAGCAGAACGAAGTTCTTTTCAAAATTAGAACTGAACGCAGGATTTAAGTTAGAATGATACTTTTGACAGAATATTATGGTAACATGGCTGATTTGCAGAATTTGGTTATTAACTTTCTATTTTCCTTCCTTTATTCTTGAAGTTCAACAAGCAAGAGGAGAGAGAGTAAGAATGAGTACAGCCTTAGACTTTAGTGGATTATAGTGGTACGCTTAGAAGCTTCTAAGTGTAAAGGACATCGTTTTGTGGGGCCCCTGGGACAATGCCTCTCCAGAGTATCCCTTTTCATTTCCTCATTTCATCACGGGAAGTTGTGCAATACTCCATCAGATGATAATGTTGACCAGTGGGTGTTATCAAATAACTCCAAGAAAAGTCTCATGAAACATTTTTGTTGCTAAATTTTGATGTCATCTCTGGAAATGAGTAACAGATATTTTTCCTACAGTTAAAAACAGAAAGAATAATTTTTTTGCATGTTCCATAAACTAGGTAATTGATAATCTCTTCACCCCAAATACATTAGTCAGGTATGGCACAAAATCTATAGGTTTCACCGATAATTCATGTGAAAAGGGAAGTCTTGAATTTGGACAACGTTTAATTGGGGCAGTTATTCTTTACAGTGTCCCAGTAGTTGACCATCTTGCACCAGCCCTATCTCAGCATAAAAATAATACTTAACATATGCGAACTCTTGAAGTGACTAGATATCTGTCTTTCTAGTCATCCATCACCGTGGAGATTTCTTACAAGCCCAGCGAAAGACCAAGGAAACATTGAGCAAGTTTGTATCAATGTGAAATGACCAGTTCCATTTTAAGTTGCGTTAGATATTGTTTGTGCTATTTCAGTGCCACTGCAGATAAATGGGAAAAAGAACAACTGTGATCGACTTTCACCAGAAAGATTGTAATCATCAACCCCAAAACAGTTAGAATAATCACGACATAAATAGTTACTACTAGTTCATCCAAAAGAATTACTATGCCCCTCCATATAAATGTTCATACGTGAGTGCGTATAATAGATGTTTGAACAGATCAGAACATTCGGAAGTAAATTTTCTTCGAAAAAAAAACACGTTCAAGGATTATATTTTATTTCAGTAATCAAACTTCCATAAAAGTTGGAACCTAATCGTTCTGTTTGCGCGCGCTATTGGAGTTCGTCCCTCAAGATTAATTCAATTTCCAATCACATCATTCTGGCCAGGACACGAAGAGAATGAGAGCCAAAAGTTGGGGGCAGGGGTGCCAGGCAAACTGAGAAATGAACTTATTATGACCTCTCTCTCTCTCTCTCTCTTCTCTCTCTTCTCTCTCTCTCTCTCTCTCTCTCTCTCTCGTCCTTGGAATTGAGATCTGTCCAAGTTCGCAGGCACATTACTATCGAGATATGAAGTACCAGTGAGATCAAATCAAACCAATTATCTAAATTCATTAATGTAGAATAAAGTGATTATAGCCTGTACCCCCCTGTATATATATATTATATATTATATATATATATATATATATATATATATATATATATGATATATAATATATATATATATATATATAATATTCAGCAATAAGCCACCCAAGCAAAGCCATGACAAATATGTACGTAAATGGCTACATGACAGGTGAAAATTAAAGACCAAGTACCGCAAGCGCTTTCGTGTATTGCATACATTTCTTCGGGGTACGAAGTGAAATAAATAAATAGAAACATAAACAAGAAGATTTCACAAAGCAAAGATCAAAACCATTAACAAGCAAACCATCATTTACAGATTGTCACTACCAAAGAATGCTTTAAAAGTGCTTAAGAACTGAAACTGCAGTTAGTGGCTTTGATCTTCGTTTTTGTGAAATTTTCTTGTTTATGTTTCATAATTTATTTGTTTCACTTTTGTACCCCGAAGAAGTGTACGCAACACGAAGGCGCTTGGTACCTAGTCTTTAATTTATGTGGCTATGTACGTACTATATATATATATATATATATATATATATATATATATATATATATATATATATATATATATATATATATATATATATATACATATATATATATATATATATATATATATATATATATTATATATATAAAAGGGAAGGGTCTGTCACCAGTGTTATTTCACAAAAAAAACTCCTCCCCAGTTGTTCAGTGTTTTTCATAAGTGGTATCCCTAAATTTTCACATTCAGACTGGTACATTTTCATTTATTGACTTGTCTTTTATCAGTTCTGATACATTCATAGACTTCAACTGGGAGGAGGTGAGTGATCATTTCCCAATTGTAATCAGAACTGAGAAATATAAGCCAGTATACAGAAGGCCAACGTGGTGTACCAATAAAGCAAATTGGCCTCTTTTCATTTTCAGGAATTTAAGTTATGAGCTAGATGCAAGAGTATGCCAACAATAGGAGAAGCAGTGTTCTATTTAACTATGATTTTTATGTTTGCAGCAGGAAAGGCAATCCCAAAAACCAGTGGAAAATTACATCGGAAACCTGTTCCATGGTGGAGTGTTCAATGCAATATAAGACACAAAGCCATGAGAGCAGCTTTTAATAGGTACAGGAGACATCGATGTGAATGCTACTTGACTTGGTCTCCTTTAAAAAGGCTCGAGCCAAACTCAGATGACAAATAAAACATGCGACACAAGAATCATGGGTTCTTTTTATGTCAACAATTACCTGGAAAATACCTATACCCAAGATATTAAGTATAACCCTAGTCCGGTCCCTGATTTAAAAATCAGTGGTGACTTTATAACCGACTCAAAAGCTGTAGGCAATGTTTTTGCTGAACATTTTGCAAAGATATCAAGCAGGGATGAAAATTTTCCATTCTACAGGGACACAGT
>NC_087203.1:11091992-11121992 GCF_015104395.2 Macrobrachium nipponense
TTTCTGGCTCCACGCGATCTCCGGAGGCAACAGACTTTCCTGCTGTTGGAGGAGGAATTCTGAAGTTCTTCCCACTGGAGCCTTTCAAAGTCGGTCTTTTTCCATATCTCCATAAGGACGGGAGGAAGGTTCCGAAGACCCAGTCCTCTTCGGATGGAAGTTCCTCTGGAGAGGAAAGAAGCTGAAGAAGGACAAAAGTTCATGTATCCTATTCTGTAACTAAGTCATCCAGCCGTTGAATGTACATGTACAGATCAATATGATGAATCTTAGATTGACATTTGCTGAATTTGGCTATTGGCTAATTAACTTATTGGACTGCCGGTTCACCCGTCAGTATATTATTAATAATAATCGTATGAACTCTTTTCTTGCACTGTTTTGGAATATTGATAACACGTCACAAAGTGGTAAGACGTCTAGACCGTCTAATAGTGCTTGTTGTGACGGAAAACAGGAACTTGACAACAACATTGAGAAGAGGACTGAAGAGATGGATCCACGTAATGACAACTGCGAGATCATAACTCTCTGGAACAAAAATGAAACTACTTGTACTGAAGAGCAAACGAGAGAGCTTAAAGAAGAGAATATGAACATGGAAAGAGAAGCTCAGTTACTGAGGGAACAGATCACCGTACTGAAGAGGAAGACTAAAGGTATGGAGAGGGAAAATTTATTGCTTAGACAACAGAACGAGGAGAAAGAGAAGAAGATCGAAAATTTAGAAAGGGAAAATTTGTTGCTTAAACAACAGAAGTGGGGCATGGATAGGAAGATGAACGATATGGAACAGGGAATGGATACTTTGAGGATAAATCCTGAACAGACGAAGTCTCGGGGAAATGAGAATGCCATTGGAAGATCAACTGAGGACATGAGTAATCATAATGCAGCTAATGGATCGGAGGATGCTGCATCCGAGAAGCGAACAAAAAAGAAAAATTGCTTCCTTAGGCTAAAAGATTGTTTGTCAAAACAGGGTAGAGGAAGTCGCAGCATCAAGAAACCCTGTAAAATAAAAAAGGGCTTTAAGAAGCTCATGACTCGGCTGGCCAAGCTGGCTCCAAGCACAGCTGATGCTCCTGCTGAGAAGCCTAAGAAAAAGATGAAAGGCTTCAAAAAGCTCAAGAGTAGAATAGCAAATCTGGGTGCTAAACAAAACGCAGCTGCCTCCAGTGTGAAGAGAGATTGTATCCAGCTGTTTAGGGATGGCAAAAAAGAGCTGGCCAAAGGAAATTCTGCCGAGGCCATCAAACTGCTCTCAAAGGCAATTGAAATGAGGCAGTTTGATTTCATTCCCCTTGGTGATGCCCTCTTACACCGAGGAGTGGCTAAATTCTTCCTGAAACAGTGGGAAGAAGCCATAGAGGACTGCACAGAATCCATGAAACAGGTAAAACAGGTGAGGCTTCAGGCAAGATGTTTCCTGGTTCGAGGCTGCTGCAGGATAATGTTAGGAAACTATGATGAAGCTTTTGAGGATTTTGATGAATGTATTGCTTCCAAAGTTTATCACCCAAAGAAATACTATTATCTAGCAAGACAGATAGAATTAGAGGCCGAAACCATAAAAGAAATACAGGATGCCATGATTACCCTGGGTGTGTTTGAAAACATAACAATGGAGCAAATCAAAAAGGCATACAGGGCCCTCTGCTTGAAGTATCATCCTGACAAGAACCGATGGGATGACAATGAGACCATGTTGAAGAGGCAAGAAAAATTCCGAATGGTCATCGCAGCATTTAAATTTTTGAAGAAGAAAGGGACTTTGGAGAAAAACATGGACAAGTTGCAGAAGTTGATGAAGATGAAACTTGACCTTGTGAAGAATGTTGAAAAACTATTACACTAAGCTTACGTCTGTGGGTGCGACAGCCTAGTTCACCTGTGGTGGAGACCATGCTGGATGGTGCCTACTTTGGATGGCAAACGATAACTTTATCCTTGCTGCTTAGATGATTGGCTGTGCCCATGCAGGGTGGGCATTGGGAGTGGGCAGTGTCTGCTCTCATATGCTGGTGGGAACCTTGCATGGAGTGTAGCAATTATTGCAAGAATAGGGAAGCAGCAGCCTAGGTCAGCTGGGGTGGGCACCATGGTGGGTGGTGCCTACTTTGGACGGCTTGGGACAACTGTATCATTGCTGCTTAGATGATTGGCTGTACCCATGCAGGGTGGGCATTAAGAGTGGCCAGTGTCTGCTCTCAAATGCTGGTGGGAACCTTGATGGAGTGTGGTTAATTATTGCAAGAATAGGGAAGCAGCACCCTAGGTCAGCTGGGGTGGGCACCATGGTGGGTGGTGCCTACTTTGGATGGCTTTGGACAACTGTATCATTGCTTCTTAGATAATTGGCTGTGCCCATGCAGGTGGTGCAGGAAGTCCAGTTGTTCTGCCCTCTCATTGGGCTGGTTGGAGCAATGGAGTGGCAGTGGGGTCCTGCCTCTCAATATGCTGGTGAGGGTGGGCATTGGGAGTGCATGGTCCTTCTTCTCCATATGGGCCTGGTGACTTTGGTTGGGCAATGAGTGCAGTGTTCACCCTCTCATATGCTGTGCGATTGCAAGTGCATGGGTGTGGGCCAGGTGTCTTGCTCTATAGCCCTGGGTGGGAATGCTAGTGGTGGGAATTCATATGTTGCAGAATAGGCGGCGTCCTAGGTCAGCTGGGGTGGGCACCATGGTGGGTGGTGCCTACTTTGGATGGCTTAGGACAACTGTATCCTTACTGCTTAGATAATTGGCTGTGCCCATTCAGGGTGGGTATTGGGAGTGGGCAATATCTGCTCTCATATGCCGGTGGGCACCTTGCATGGAATTTGGTCAATTATTGCTGGAATAGGAAGCGGCAGCCTAGGTCAGCTGGGGTGGGCACCATGGTGGGTGGTGCCTACTTTGGACGGCTTGAGACAACTGTATCCTTGCTGCTTAGATGTTTAGTGGTGCCCATGCAGGGTGGGCATTGGGAGTGGGCAGTTTCTGCTCATATATGCCGGTGGGAGCCATGCATGGAGTGTGGCCAATTATTGCAAGAATAGGGAGGCGGCGTCCTAGGTCAGCTGGGGTGGGCACCATGGTGGGTGGTGCCTACTTTGGATGGCTTGGGACAACTGTATCATTGCTTCTTAGATAATTGGCTGTGCCCATGCAGGGTGGGCATTGGGAGTGGCCAGTGTCTGCTCTCATATGCCGGTGTGCACCTTGCATGGAATTTGGTCAATTATTGCTGGAATAGGAAGTGGCAGCCTAGGTCAGCTGGGGTGGGCACCATGGTGGGTGGTGCCTACTTTGGATGGCTTGGGGCAACTGTATCCTTGCTGCTTAGATGATTGGCTGTGCCCATGCAGGGTGGGCATTGGGAGTGGCCAGTGTCTGCTCTCATATGCTGGTGGGCACCTTGCATGGAGTTTGGTCAATTATTGTAAGAATAGGGATGCAGCAGCCTAGGTCAGCTGGGGTGGGCACCATGGTGGGTGGTGCCTACTTTGGATGGCTTGAGACAACTGTATCCTTGCTGCTTAGATGACTGGCTGTGCCCATGCATGTTGGGCATTGGGAGTGGCAGTGTCTGCTCCCATATGCCAGTGGGTCAATTATTGCAAGAATAGGGAAGTGGCAGCCTAGGTCAGCTGGGGTGGTCACCATGGTGGGTGGTGCCTACTTTGGGTGGCTTGGGGAACTGTATCCTTGCTGCTTAGATGACTGGCTGTGCCCATGCAGGGTGGGCATTGGGAGTGGGTAGTGTCTGCTCTCATGGAGTGTGGTCAATTATTGCAAGAATAGGGAAGGAGTAGCCTAGGTCAGCTGTGGTGGGCACCATGGTAGGTGGTAGGGGAGAGCGGCGATGATTCGGACAGTGGGATGGTCCAGTCCCGTTCGGACAGTACATTTCCTGGAAAACGTAAGGGGCCCACAGCTCTGAAAAATCACGTGAAATAGCGAGAGTTTGTTTACTATTAACACATGGACTTTGGTTGAGAGATGGCGCATACTTTAGAGTATAGTATAGCGGTTAAATTTTGTGGTTTTTGTCATTTCCTATGTAATTTTTTATGTTTGAATCGTAAGGTGTGGTGTAGTGAATATGATAAGGAAGTTGATGATCAGTTTGGGTGTGAATTTGTACTGTATGACGAAGATGTAGCTGTTACCCACCTGTAATCTCAAAGGACATAGGGCTGAGGGTGTCATCAAATGGTTATGATCTGTGAGGGATGGTTCAGACAGTCTAGGGTAGGGATGATTCGGACGTGTCTGAATCATCCCTCCCTCCTAGCAAATGCTTTACTAATTATGAATTCCGACTAAGAAACAAAAAGGTTTTCTCTAACAATATTTACGTTATATTTTATATATCCATTCATTATCCCCCTTATTACCTTATAAAGCACTTCATAAACCCATCATTACAAAAAAATAGCCTATCCTTAGCTTCAGATTGATTCTAGTTCCTTAAAGCCTATTATGGGACAAGAGTATAAGAAGAAAACCAATAGGGGAAGGGATGCTGCTGCTACTGCTATAGAAATACACTTCGGGAGTTTCGAGAAAAGGGTGGTTTAGGTAGAACATGATTATGCGAAGAAAGATAGAAAAAGGGTTGACCAGGAGTGTTTTCACCACCCAGAAGCACAGCCTGCACCATCATCACAACAGCAGTTTTCTCCTGAGAATATTCAACCATTTCCAAGAGCAGGAGAGAGGAAGGAGACAGCTAAAAACAGAAAGCACGGAAGATGCATGATTGCAATGGACACTCCAGAAAAGCTTGAAAAAAACAGAAAGAACAGCAGTAAAAACCAAAAATCCCAGCCAAGAAGGAAATAAAGTTTGGAATGATACCTTAAGAACATCAAAAAGCAAGAAAAGATACTAAAAAGTTGAACACAGAGGACCAAACCAGTGATGAAGACCATCATCGTCTTGAAGATCTCTTGACAGCCGAGCTTAACAATAATTGTTCTGACATCTTGGAAGAGATCAGAGACGCAGTTGGTTTCATTAATAAATTCCCAGAGTAGTGAGACTTTTTGTTGGAATAGATCCAGTAAAATGTAGCTAAGTCTTTTATGTAGGTAAATTAACCAGCAATTTAGATGCGTATGATGAACTTCAGATTTCTTATTCAAGAAAATCACAGAAATTTGCTACTAATAGTTTTACATTTCCATAAATTGAGGATAAAGCAACTGTTGGTAAAGTGGTAGTAATTGGAATACTTCCAATTTCAGTTCATCATAGTATTAAAAGAAAACAGGGTATTTCAAAGTTCGTTAGGCCAACATTAAATAAAATTTAGGCATAAAAAATCTCATGTATTTGAGTTACATTTTGTGTTTGGTGTTTACTCATGGAGAGAATAAATACAAGTATATTTCTGTTATTTAATCATTGGCAGGCGAGGATATTTCATTTAATTTTTGTTTTGAAGGAGACAATATTCTTTAAGCCAACTTTAATATTTATTCTCAGCAAACATCGTGGATTTCAGTTATATTTTCTGTCTGCCAATCACCAAGGGAGAGAATAATCATTTAAAGTTGATTTTGAGTATTTCAGTTCAGCATTTCGTATGGTATTTGTTTCATTTATCCTGACTTGAAGGTAAATATCAATTATAATAACTGTCCGAATCATCCCATGCTCTTGTCCAAATCATCACCATGGGTGGGGATGATTTGGACATTTTGGAAATTTTTGTTTAAAGGCAAATAGCTTCAGGTATAGTAAAGTATACGACTTACCAATTCACTCGTAGATGTAGAATGATGAGGCTACACATTGACATGTCAACGACATCTCTGCTCCTTAAACTCTTACTTCTAGATAGAAATTTTAAAAAAGTGTCCGAACCATCACCGCCCTACCCTACCTACTCTGGATGGCTTGGGACAACTGTACCCTTGCTGCTTAGATGATTGGCTCTGCGTATGCAGGGTGGGCATTGAGAATGGCCAGTGTCTGCTCTCAGATGCCATTGGGAACCTTGCATGGAGTGCGGTCAATTATTGCATGAACAGGGAAGTGGCAGCCTAGGTCTGATGGGGTGGGCGCCATGGTGGGTGTTGCCTACTTTGGATGGCTTGGGATAACTATATCCTTGCTGCTTAGATAATTGGCTGTGACCATGCATGGTGGGCATTGGGAGTGGGCATTGTCTGCTCTCATATGCCAGTGGGCACCTTGCATGGAGTGCATTCAATTACTGCAAGAATGGGGAAGCGGTGGCCTAGGTCAGCTGGGGTGGGCACCATGGTGGGTGGTTGTTACAGACCGAGAGAGAGGTCCGCTCCAAGTTTGATATGAAAATAAACAAAAAGAATTCAACACCAACAGTTGAAACTGGGGATACGAATATAGAAAGAAACACTAACAGAACAAAGCTTTATTTACAAGCTTACTAACAAAGATAAATGCAGAATGGTATCTCCTATTTACATAAAAAAGGTAAAATCTTACACTGCATGAACTGGGGAAACAGTGACATAATGTTAATACTTGCTGGCAAGTTTTGTGCTGTCGGAGATCTATGCTCGAAGCAGTGGCCTCACAAAAGGAGAACTGTAGTTGTAAACGTCCTCTTGACTCCGTATTGCAGAAATTAATGTCTATTCTTGATACTTGAAGGGCAGGAACTCCTTGAAACCTCTTGTAGACAGTTTCTTCTCTCAAGGCTTGCTCAACGTCGAAAATACCTCGGTCATTCTCACTGACTGGACGACTTGACCCGAATTCGACCAACTCTCGAGTGCTTTTTCCTCTCTGATCCTTTGTCTGTTCCTTCTTCTCTTATCTCTCTCTGATGATCTCTGCTGCTGATCTCTCACTGATAATCTGATCTGTGACTCTTACTGATGATCTGCTCCCTCCTACTTCATCAGTCGTATTTATACGGCAACCTGGGGGACGCGGCTTACCAGTGAACATCACAGGCTCCCGAGATTACTGGAACTTCTAAGAAGAATCTCAACGAAGTATTGCATCAGAAATCGCAGCATTCCTCACGTCACGTCGGCGCCTGTCAAGTTCCACAACACTCCTGCCGATTCTAGAACCGTCATGAGAACAGGTGTCTCCAACATGCGCGAAAGGCTCCGTGCTGCAGAACTTCTCGAAGATACATTTTCCTTTCCTTTAACTTGTAATTCTTTGCTATAAAGCTATTACCATGACAGTGGTACCTACTTTTGATGGCTTGGGACAACTGTATCCTAGCTGCTTAGATGATTGTCTGTGCCCATGCAGGAAGGGCATTGGGAGTTGCCAGTGTCTGCTCTCATATGCCAGTGGGAACCTTGCATTGGGTGTGGTCAATTATTGCAAGAATAGGGAAGCAGCAGCCTAGGTTAGCTTGGATGGGCACAATGGTGGGTGGTGCCTACTTTGGATGGCTTGAGACAACTGTATCCTTGCTGCTTTGATGATTGGCTGTGCCTATGCTGGGTGAGCATTGGGAGTGGGAAGTGCCTTCTCTTATATACTGGTGGGCACCTTGCATGGAGCGCGGTTAATTATTGCAAGAATAGGGAAGCGGTAGCCTAGGTCAGCTGGGTTTGGCACCATGGTGGTTTTTGCCTACTTTGGATGGCTTGGGACAACTGTATCCTTGATCCTTAGATGACTGGCTGTGCCCATGCAAGTTGGACATTGGGAATGGCCAGTGTCTGCTCTCATATGCTGGTGGGCACATTGCATGGAGTGAGGTCAATTATTGCAAGAATAGGGAAACGGAAGCCTCGTTCAGCTGGGGTGGGCACCATGGTGGGTAGTACCTACTTTGGATGGCTTGGGACAACAGTATCCTGCATAGAAGATGGCGTGAAGCGAATGTTTGAGATATATAAACTGTTCTTCCCAGATGAGGTCATTAGTCATCTGACAGCACAAACGAATTCGTATGCTCAATGAGATAAAAAGGACCAGGTTTTGTGTATTGATGAGGAAGATATGACAAAGTTTTTGTAATTAGTTTTGATAAGTTGATATCATAGTATGCCCTCTGAGAATGATTATTGGTTGACAAGTGATGACTTAGCTACACCAATATTTCATAACACTATGAACAGGGACAAGTTCAAATCCACCTAGAAGTATTTTCATGGTGCAGATAACAATAATCTGGCAAAATAAAAAATGGCAAATATTTCACCCCGACTTGATATGCTCAGAGAGAAATGTCAAAAACATGGTATTTTTCATGAATTTCTGAGTGTTGGTGAATCAGTGATCACTTATCATGGCCATCATAGTGCTATGTAGTTCATACGAAATAATCCTGTCTGTTTCGGTTATTAGATGTGAATGATGCTACCCATATAACTCTTCAATTCACTGTGGTAAGTAAGGATGAAAACAGGAAGCTGCCACTTGGATCTCAAGTCGTTATGGACATGTCGCAGCAGTCGTGAATAAAAATAATGTCATATTTTTTTACAACTTTATCAGTTATGCATTGATTGGGGATCTTACAAAACAATCAGAGAAAACCGCACAGGAAAGAGGGCCCGTTACTGGAAAATGGCCCCTTTTACAAAAGAAGGAATTTGAGAATAAAAAAAAATAGGTTCTTTCGACTACAGATCAGATGTGCAAGATGGAATGATAACAGTATTGTTGCCGTTGCCAGTAACTACTATGGAGTCAGTACCATTCAGAAAGTTAATAGATTAGTGAAGAATAAAGGAAAAAGGACAGTGCAGCAGCATTATCTAATAAGCATGTATAATAAAAGATTGTTTGGGGTAGATGTATGTTACAAAATGTTGTCAACCTACAGGCCAAGGCTGAGATAAAAGAAATGGTGATGGAATATAAACTCACAACTACTGAATCTCCCCACTGTAGCTAGCTACAGTTCTACCAGCATGTGAATCCTGGCTCTCGCGTAACCCATACAGATTTCAGGCATAAAGTAGCCCGGACACTGGTAAAATTCCAAACATCCAGCAACAGACAAGGATGTCCAACATCACTTGTACCAAGGGGAGTGCGATATGATAAGATAAATCACTTCCTTGAGCAATGCTCTCAAGGTAGGTGCTATGTGTCTGTAAGAAAAACACACGCCTGAATTGCAAAAAGTTTGATAAAAGGCTCCATACGAAGTGTAGTATCACATTCCACAAGTTCAATTTTCTCTCAAATAATCAAATAAACAGTAAAGTAATTAATATTCTTGGAACAACGTCTTTAAAACAGTGTTATATTGTAGGATTTACACGCACACAAAAATAGTTTTTTGTTAATTTTTGGTAACCATTTTTATTTTCATTTTTTATACCGAGATTGTATCCCCCAAGTGTCCAACGTTCCCATTTTGGGAACACATTAAAAAACAACAAAGGTAATAATAAAATGAGGATTTTTGGCTTTTTCATCATGAAGTGTACCTAAACAAATGAGTTTTGAGATAGTCATGCCTTTACTTAAAATTTCTCAGTATGCGGACATTAATGGGTTAAACGAGAAAACTGGGATTCCGATTGATGTTTAGAGTTACATTTGAAAAGGAATGGATGCTAATGGCTGGATGATAACAAGAGTTAGTAATCTTTACAATATATATTCTTTTTGTATCTGTACAAGAATAGTTTTGATGATGGTTCTGAAACGTCATCAAGTAAAGAGTACACTGAAAAAGTTGTAGAAAAACTCAATTTCAACCAACAAGGAACGAAGAAAGATATAAATATCACCTGCCTAGAATATTACAAAGACTGAAGCCTATGGTACACATCTGGGTATGGGTATAGGGTATGGTACGGATATGGGAGCTAGCAAATGTGAGCGATATCGAGCATCTGCTAGTACACAATTATTTCTTAAAAGTGCATTAAGAATATTTTTCACGCACATAATATCTGAAACAGAAGATGACTTAAGAGATTAAATTTCAGCTTGGATTCAACACACATACACACACACACACACACACACACACACACACACACACACACACACATATATATATACTATATATATATATATATATATATATATATAGATATATATATAACTATATATAAATATATAATATATTATATGTACTACAAATAGATATATGTACATATATTATATATACATATACACATATATACACACATATGTACACGTATGTATATATAGGCAGTTGCAAAGTTTTGGCAAAAGGACTGAATGACTTGACCTTGCATTACAGCAAACTCCCAGTTACCGTCAAGCTTCCTTCGCTAGGTTGCAGTTCCATTGCCTTATGAAAGACTTTCTTGTCCAAAGTTAACGGAATTTCCCTCAAAACTGAAGGGTTGATGTAGAACTTATGGGCGGCCAGAAGCGGACTCTAAATCTGTCCCACGAGAAGCTACAGTGGCCTCACTGATCGTTGTTCTGGCTTACGATATCACTATTAGTCTCAGTACATTATACATCTGTGCCAAAGACAAGGGTTTTGTCCGCTGCTTTGGAGGAAGCGCAAATAACCATTTTGTCTTGCAGAGACAACCAAGTTTAACGGTCACAATGAGCAGGATTCTCGATTGAACAATTCATTTGTCCACTTATATTTCTCATATATAGACAGATTTCTTTGATCCTAAGGATATATAAAACATGAAACTTAACAATACAAACGTAAAATGTTTTTCCCCTCCATAAGTAAGATATTAATCCATTTTTCCATTTCGTGCCAATCAGTTTCGTCTGAGTAAAAAAAAAAAATTGAAAACATTTTCCGCCTAAATTCTCTCCCTCACCCCCTGGGCAGATAGCTTTAGCCACTGGCAAATGAACAAGAGACTTTTACGTCTTTCAAGTCAGAATCGCACCTGCACCCCTGACCAACCCTTACAAGGGGCAAATTCCACCACTTCGTCGATGCGTAATGAAAAGCGGTGTTACATCAATGGGAACCTTTCTCTTCCACCACTGTGTTTTGGATCTAAACATTTACGCAATTGATCAAAGGGAGATCTAATTGATCCAGGGTTTATTTGCCGCCATCCCTCATTGGCAACAGAATTTCGTAATTGGATGTGAAATTATTAGGCAGACTTTCTCACTAAAACGGACCTTTTACTATCTTTTCAGCCTTTGCAGTAAATTACACTTTTCCTTCTTAATTGTTGATTTGAAATAACCTTAAACATATTAGCTCTCTTTTACAGTCTATTCTCATTTTCATCGCACATTATGTAACTAACTAGCTACTTCAGTTGAAGTAATAGAGCGATGGAAAATATCTCTTGATGGATAAAAAGTTTTGGTTATATTCCCTACAGTCATGAGGGGAAAACAGACAGAAAATTATTAGTGGTGACGATAAGGCTAATGATTGAAGCTAATTGTTAACTGGTACCTGTTGATGCTAAAAAAATACAAACTGAGCGGCTGAATATCAGATAACCAGTTCTCTCAACTTGAGCACGAATTGCCACATGGTGCAGACACTATGGGAGAGGAAATTAATCACATCATCGCTTGCCCAGTTTGCCACACAAATTGCATCACTGGTGTTACCACTTGACCCGATTTCCGTGACATGATGACCATCTGCTAAGAAGTTTTCGCTTTATATCATTTCTATTTCATTGACCTATCCATGGATCATTTCTCAGCACATAACCTCTGGCTTAGGTGTACCGAGTAATACGGGAATCGTCTGAGGATCTACATGTGGGTAAGATATGGATATGGGTATGGGTATGGGTATGGGTATGGGTATGGGTATGGTACTGCTATGGATATAGATATGAATTTGGGTATTGGTATGATATGGATATGGATATGAATTTGGGTATTGGTATGATATGGATATGGATATGGATATGGGTATGGGTATGGTGCAGGTATGGTGTGCATATGGGTATTAGTACGGTACGGATATAGGTATGGTATGTATATGGGTATGGGTATGGGTATGAACATGGGGAAGGTGCAATTATTTGTATGGGTATGATACAGATATGAGGATGGTACAGATATGGGTATGGGTATGGGTATGGTAAGGATATGGGTATAGTAGAGAATGGATATGGGCATGGGTATAGGTGTGGATATGGGTATGGTACAAATATGAGTATGGGTATAGCATAGATATGGTTGTGGGTGTTGTACCTACAGATATGGGTAGGAATATGGAAATGATACAAACAAGGGTGTGGCTATGGGTATGCTACGGATATGGGATCTAGCAAATACGAGCAATACTAAGCATCTGCTAGTATATACATATAAATAAACAAATTTATATATATATATATACATACATACATATATATATATATATATATATATATATATATCATATAATGACATACATACATATATGTGATATATATATATATATATTATATATATATTTTTAATTATTAAAATTATATTAATTTATTTTTTTAAATTAATATATTTTTTAATTAAATTATATATATATGTGTGTGTGTGTGTGTGTGTGTGTGTGTGTAAATATATTATATATACTATATATATCAAGCATCTGCTAACATATATATATATATATATATATATATATATATATATATATATATATATATATATATATGAGTGTGTGTGCATGTGTATATATGTATATAGACAGATAGCTATATATATATGTTACATAAAAGAGGGATTTGTTAAGACAATAATGTTTCAGATACCATTGTAATGTGAGATGCTGTGACTTTCTTAGAATGTGGGGTCATCATTTAACTTCCTTAGAGACAGTGGTCCGAGTGACAAGCCTTGGAAATGCTAACGCATCCTTCCTTGGGTAGTGTGATATCAAAGTTGCTGTCTTAGCAGATCTGTGCATGTCCTGTTGCAACAGGCAATTGCAGAGGTGATTTATGTAACTAGTTCTAGGCAGTTACCGGGGGCGTGAACATTGTGTGTGAGTTCGTACGTGTGTGCGAGCTTTTCCCTTACACATGAGATGTAAGGTAGCTAAGATGGGGAGATCTGTACCAGAGAGGCAAAAAGCCAAGATGGCTTCTGCAAAGTATCTTTTAAGAATAGTGTTGTTAATACTGTGTTGAATGGGTAAGCATATTTACTTTTGGCAAAAAGATGTGGCTGGATTGTATTTGAATATTTATTTCAAAGACGTTCTATTTCATATGATCTTTTAATTGATAATCTTGTGCTTATCGAGATGTTCTCCTGTCTTCTAACAGGCGGTTCTGGAGAAAGGGGAACTGATCTGAGAAAGGGGAACTGACTTAAATAATGTGTCATGGTGTTACTTTAGAGACTGTTGTGACTTTTTCAGTTTCATGACTAAGATAATGTTGGATTATTGGAGTAGAAATATGGAGTGGGGTTATTTGAGTTCAATCATTCATTTAATCTTTTTGTTAAGAACCTGGGTTTATTTAGCTAATGTTTTGTTCTTTAATAAATGTTATTTTTTATAAGCTCACATGTTTGATTTAGTTGCCTTAGGTAATGTGGGGGGAGGTGAGTCATGGAGAGAGAGAGAGATGGATGGAGGAGAGAGAGAGATGGATGGAGAGAGAGAGAGAGAGAGAGTGTGTGTTACCAGTTGTCTTAGACGCACAGATCCATTGCTACCTTTTCAAATGCAAGAACCGAGATCTAGTATCTTGGTTATAGTGGTGGCAGCTGTTTTTGAACCGTATTACGCCTTTTGTGAGATTAATAGCAGCTTAAAGAGGCTGTTTTGAGAGTCTGGTTGTGAAAATGCGTTAGGTTTTCAATTAATAGGTGACGGGATAAAAATTATTCAGCCGTTGATCTGATACTGGGAGGGAAAAATTCAATTAGCATCAGCATGTTCATCTGTCACGAGACACTGCAAACTATGGGTCGCTCAGTTGGGCCTTGTGAAGTGCGCATTTACTGAGTGCTTTCTTGCTCGAATATTGGGTCATTCTTACACATGCAGGTATGTGTGTATTCGCGTGTTTATACATACACGTGCAGGAATCGGCAATCTCGTGTTCTCTCATTGACAACGTGAGTATTACATTATTTTTTTTGCCTTTGTGTATGAATCATTTTTGGATTTAAAGAATCAGTTCAGATTACCATATTTTTTCCCATAGGAGCAGAACTTGATGAGTATTTTTTCTTGGCTCATGTTTAGATGTAACGCATTCGTTTTTTTAATACATATGTATGCATGTGAAGGTTTTCATGCATGCAACTCAGTTCTCGAGGTGCTTGGAGACAGCGCTCGCTCATGCATGCACACTCAGCGTATTTTTTGAATAGCCAGCAAAAGGAAGACTAGTGTGATTCAGGGGGGAATGCTTGAAGGGAGGGTGAACTTCTTTTTTTTTCTTTATGCCGGGGTTGTGGGGGGTGAGTTTGGTCTTGATAGAAAAGTCCAATGCCACATCAGCTGATAGCCACGAGAGATGGCCGTAGGGTTTCTTTTAGAACGCTTTTTTTTTCTTTTGAGTAAAGAGAAAATGAAATTAATATCAATAGTGCAAGTTTTCCCTACGCTTTGGAGAATGCCTTTATGCAACGGTAGAGGGCATAATTATAACTGGGGATACAAAGATTATTTTAGAATGGGGATGTGTTTGGAATATGGAGATTATTTTAAAATGGTGATGCTATTGGTGATGTGAAATGGTGATGATATAGGGGTTGTGTTCGGTGATAACAATTGCGGTGATGATACCGGGTAGGGGTAATGGTGATGATACTGGTGAATGGCAATATTAAAGCTCTTACTGGTGATATGGGAGATATTTTATGGAGATATTTACAGAGAATTGTTACAGAGAATTATTACGAGGAACTATTTAAGTAGAATTATTAACAGGGAGATATTTCAGTGGAATATTACTGGAGATATTTGCGGGGATTCTATTGGAGTTCATGATGATAATAATTTTGGTGAATGTGACAATGATTCGTGGGTGGTGAGTTTGGTGAATTTGGTAATACTGGTGATACTGGCGAGTTCTGATATTGGTGATATTGATACTAACATGGGTGCTTGTAATGATACTAAGGGTGGTGATGTTTGTGAATATGGGAGGTACTAACCACAAATTTAGTTTTCCTTTTTTTATGAGTTCATTAGATAATTGCTTGAAGTCTACGTGAGTCACAGATGTTACAGGTGTCACGGGAACAGTCAACAGTGCCATTAGTTTTTCTTTTTCCCCTTTTGGACGTTAGCCATGGCTGTCGTAATTTTTTTTTATCATGGGCGAATTTGAATTTATTTTTCTCTCCGAAAAGTTTGTGTAGATTTTTTAATATCTCAGTTCGTGACTTGGAGTCATTGTTCAGGAATATGTTTATAATTTCAGCTGTTTGATGCTGCAGAGAGATTTAGGGGTGAATTTTTGCACTTTTTGAATGTTTATATGATGGCACTACATTTTTTTTCTGGATATTTGTGTTCCAGAAATGGTTGGCCTCTTGCACAACTGTGTTTGTGGAGACTTTGCCAGAGATATGAAACTTGATTAGGTTTCTGGTGGCCTGTGCCGAGGTGAATATGGGGAAGTCTTTGCTTAGACACTTTGGATTTGGAGTTTTGTTGTAATGAGTTATGGCACATTGATGAGTTTTTTTTAGAATTCCTGGTCAATTTTATTTGCCAAGTTTTTGCCCTTCTCAGCAGTTATACTAAACAGAGAGTTTATAGTTTTTGACTGTAACATTGAGCTCCTTAGAGATGCTTCTCGAGGTTATTTTACTGGAGAATTGGAGATATAATATTTTGGCCATGTAATATTTTATTTTGTTGGAGATAGTCCAGAGTTTAGGCTTATGGTGGTAAGAGCTATGTTTAGGTCAATTATTTTTGCAGCTATTTTTGTGCAAATGGAAACCTTTGTGAGGAGATATGTGGCAATATTTTTCAGTGTATCAGCTAGATGCTTTGAGTGCATTTTTCGGGGACAGAGTTTCATTTTTTATTATCCTGCTTGGAGTGTAATATTTTTATTTATACTTGTTTTTATTCCACATGTGGTTATTGGCAAAATAGAAGGGAATATGGTGATGTGTGATTATTGGTGAAATGGAGGGGGATATTTTTATCGTTGGAGTGGTATTATTATGAATATGGTGATATATGGGTGACATTAATCTTTGGTGGTGACTTTTTTTTGTGGTTATGATTTTTGGAGTTGAATTTCTGTGGTTTTACGAGTCAAAGACGGGTATTGTGGTTCCTTTGGTGTTGTGACTAATGGAGGCAAGTGGCATTACTGCGTTGCAGTTGTATGAGTCCCTATGGGGTTGTTGCATTATTTTTATATTCACCAGTGGTTATTTTTGGCGGCATATGATTGTGGAATTGTGGTGAGTTTACTGTGGTTTATATCCCGAATAATTGAGTAATATCATGGGGGAGTTATGTCTCTGAGACCATTTTTTGGGGGGCACCTTGGTGATATCCTGGAGATAATTTTGTGAAATGTGATTATATAATGTCAGTATAGAATTTTTGGGAATTTTTAGAGAATAATGGTGTCAGTATAAAATTTTTGAAGAGTAATGGTTTCCTGAAGTTGCAAGTCTGACTAGAGATCTATAGTGCAGTTCGAGCACCTGAGGTGTTCACAGGTGGATTTTTGCTGATAATGCCGTGATGAGTCCGGTTGCTGACTTTTTTCCTTTGGTGTTGATTACTCGGAGATTTGAACTATTCTCTGTTGACTATGACATTCCACGGAGGTGTATCTATGTAAGGGGGTTGTTTCCGGTTGTTTCTAGAGGTTGACATATGTTGTGATAGCAAATGCTGTAACGATACATACTGCATTTATGGGGAAAGTGTTGGGTTATGTATATTGTGTATATTATGTGCTCTGTAATGGAAAAAGTTCATTTATTATTGTTGTTATTATTTTTTCTCTTTTTTTTTCCGACAAGATTTGTCGTAATTGGGGTTAAGCTTACATAACATTTCTATTTTAGACAGGAGATATAATTTGTTGGGGTATGTGAATTAGATGTGTTGTGCTAGGCCTTGTATAACGAGGCACACTGTGAAGTTATTTAGACCTGCGATAATTTACGCTAAGGTCGGTTGTTATGACTCCCCGTCCTCATTGGAGTATCTTGGATTTCAATGATAATTCTAAATTCATTCAGTATCTTCTTTCTGATGTGAGGTTCTAGTGTTGAAACACAGAGTACGAAAATATCTGTATTCTCTAAAAGTCTACATTGTGAAGATCAGATAAAATTAGACAAGTCTTCCAATGATGCTGGCTAAAAGAAGTCTGACATATAATCTGGTTTACAAATCATAAATTGAGCAAGCAGTGGTTCGAACATACGAACATACACACAGATGACATAGATTACAAGTCATGTAGGTCGTCTGGGTTATAGATCACTGTGGTTGTCTCAAGCAGGAAGATTTGTCAATAGTTTACAAAACAATAGATTTGATGACCACAGATGACGGCAAACCAGACACTGACTGATACAACACGTCAGCTTAGCCTACATTAACTTATCTGGTCCGATCACACTCCTGCAAGCAAACTGGTTGACCTCTTGGGTCACTGGTTCTAATTAATCATAGTTTTAGTTTTTATATATGGAATAACATTCCATATTTTTTTTATTATGTAACACTTACATAAATGCCCGGTCGGCTACAAAACCAAACACTGAACATTACTCAAGCTTGACTTGCATTTGACTTATAGGAGTGTGATACGGACACTATGGTGAATATATAATTAACTCATAATTACCAGCAAGTGGTTAAGGCATGATGTTTAATTAGTTATATGTAAAAAATCAGATATATAGAAAATACTTATAAGTAAAAAAAAATTCATGGTGTACACAAATACAGATTCATGTAATAAAATATGAGACATATGCATATGATAATATTCGTAAATAATAATGATCACGTGATATATAATGATACAGTTTTACACTTCAACTCATGAAGATACATATGCTACAGAAAATACTAATGTACTCCTGATAATTGCATAACATAAAGATTTACATGATAAAAATCATATATGAAGTGATAAAAATCATATATTAATTGATATACTAACTGATATATTAACTGATATACTAACTGCAGTTATTGGTAAGATACAAGGTAACAGATTGATTATAGGCTACCTGATTTATTTATACATATATATATATATATATATATATATATATATATATATATATATATATTGATTCATATAATTATGATCAATATGTGTGCACTTAATACGAATGATTAACATAAATGACTAATCTAAGTGATTAATCTAGGTGCACTCTAAACAGATTCCTAGTATGTACACACACAGATATATATTGATTCATTGATTAACTTCTATATTCTTCAAATAAGCATGCTAATAGATATATAATGATTGTGATACTGTACGGATTCTGTTATTTACTGATAGTTTAGCTATGATACTTATATAGATATTGATCCTTTACTGATACTTTATATATGGAATACATAGGCAAGGAGATACCTACTACACATTTAACTAGCATTTCGAACAACTTTTCGCCCATTACACAGTTCCAGACAATCACCTAGAGCCAAATGAGATGGCCAATTCCAAATGATTAAAAACAAGGGGAAATTGCCTGGGCAGGGTCCGACGTTCTATTTTGCGCCCATACTTGTTCTCTGCATCCTATGCCATACAAATACGTTCGCGATGAATAAAATCATCCCCAACACCAGTCCTGCGCCAGCAAACGTAGAGTTGAATACCCTCCTTGGTCGTAATTGTCGGAAGTAGGCCCCTTTGTAGTCAATTCCAACAGCTGCTGGACCATTCCACATTAAAAACGAAATTAACGCTGGGATACAGGTGACGGTCCAGGAGGTCCACAAAATAAGCCTGTTCCCTTATGATGGTGCTTATTCCCTTCACATTGTAGGCGGTCGTTACTCCACTGCAGTTGTCCGCAGCGACAAATGGGTTTTGAAGTTGTAGACGATCTGTCCGGGCATGCGACGTGACACTCTCATACTGCAGGGTGTAACCAGGTTCCGTTAATCAGCCTGTAAATAAAATTATACTTGTCACAAGGGCAAAGTAAATTCAGACATCGTCCAAACATGGGAGGGAGAAAGCTGTTAAGGACTAGACTTAACCCACATGAATTCGCAGATACTTTATGGAATTCAAAAGAGTCAGCTGTACAAACTTTTTTATCCATGGCATTATAACAATGAGTGAACCTATCCAGGTTTCTGACGACCGTAAAAATATCCATATTAACAGATATCAATACGAATCCCAAAGAAAATTCTATATTATTGGCAGTAAGCTACTAGACAAAGAAGTGGGAAATGGAGCTATTTGTAAGATTGCCAGGCAACATAAGAATCAAAGAGGATATTAATCATGATTCTGTAATTCGCTACACTTACTGAAATTAAGTGTGATAAAATCTGATCCTATGTGCCCCTAACAAAAATTCATATTCAAGTTTCTCGCACGCATCCTCTAAGGTTAATTTTAAAATTTTAATAGGCAGGAGATGCAACGAAAGAACCCACTATGTAGCTAATTTCTATATAAACTTTGGGTTTTTCAAGAAAATGTGACATTTTCCCATGAATGTGATCTACTTGAATTGTGATATGCTAGTGTTGCAAGTAAATATTTCATATCCATGACCTGATACTTCTAAAATGCCCGTTTACCAATGCCATAAGGTAATTTATCGACTCTAATTGTCTATGAAGTTCAGAAAAAATTAATTCATTTTGATGTTATAGAAATTCTATTCGCTTATTTTGTACATTAATTTTTAAAACGATTTGCAATTCTTTAACTAAGCTTGCATTGATCACTGCGGATAAGAATAGGATACAACACTTATACCTAACGACCTGCATTGCCCATGAGAACTTCACGAGCTAAGCATTCCACTCCAGCTGGCTTGTTTTGCAAGCACAAGACAACAACACACCGATGAAGCATGTGCAAGCAGATTATAGGGGTTAAGAGGAACAATGATACATGTGCGATTTATACAATGATTCAGCAAAATGCGCTAGGCACCTATGGGACTGATGACATCAACACCTGACAGGGGACTGCGCGCAAGCCAGCTTTAAGAGTTACGTTACTCGCTTATATAAATATGACTTTTGTACTTTCAAATGATAGCCATGTATGAATTGGATATTTTTTGTTTTAATACTCCACCCACACGAGAAGAATGTCTGAAAAAACAGTACCAAAATTGAACAATATAATATTAGTTTCATGTTGGAAACCTGCAAGATTGTAAAATATATGTAATTACTTATGTTAAATTAGATATTCCTTATTCAAAACTAATGAAAAAGGTTTCCATACAAATTTTATATATATTATTTACCCTGTAAGATCCATATAGGATTATTCACATAGATATACAATTTCCCTTCTAGACTTCCTGACTAAAATCTCTTTTTTTTTTTATTGACTACAAATATAAACCATCGGAACAGACAGTATGCCAGTAGGTTTTGATATGTGTTTGAACTTTTAGCTTATTTGTCGGTAATATCCCTAGAATACTGAATGGGCTACTAAACTTAGGCGTTAAGTTAGAGTTCAAACCTTTATGCATATATATTTGGATATTTTATAAACACCTACTGCATATGGTTACGTTTTGTTTATTGATTTTATCGTGATTCCTTTTCATTATAATTTGTAACCCTTCCAACTTCTTACGGAGTATACTATATCAACCCATACTTCTTTATATTTGATAAATTAATGGTTGGCCTGAATATGTGGAAAAGTGTTCTAGCGGGCGTACCGTATAAGGCTACTTGTGGTATCATTTCTATAGATACATGATATGAATGATAAAAGTATTTAAAACCGCGAGAACCGCTATAATCCAGTCCGGATCCAATATCCCAAGTGTAACTCGTAGGACATTGACACTTTCTTATTTATCCGTTCTACCAAACCGATTGACTCTGGGTGATAAAATATGGTATTGATTTTCTTAATGCAAAGGAATTCACACAACGATTTGAGGAAATTATTATTAATTTACACCACCCGAGTCAGAGATTATCATGTGTTGAATTTCGTGTTTACTGATGCAGCACTCATAAATATTCCTAGCGCACTCAATTGCACTGTTTGTTTTTTTAGTGCTATTAATTCTATATAACGTGTCAAAGCAACTATTAACACTAAGAGGTGTTTATTTCCTCTGTCAGACTCGTAAAACCCTGTTAATAAATCTACGTGTATTCTTTCAAAGGGTTGATTTGGCACGGAATAGGCCCCTAAACTGACAGGTGTCTGTGTCTTAGTGTGTCCCTTGTTTTCATGACACATGTGACAATTAGTTATGTGCTTTTTATATCTGTAAGCATTGTAGGCCAGTAAAATAGTGATTTGGCTTTCTGTGACATAATAGAGAACCCTGGATGACCATGTAATGGATTGGAATGCAACCAGTTTAGGACAATTGGTATGAAAGAGATTATTACTACTACCTGGTCGTTAGTCACCTGCGGTGTTCTTCGGGTTTTCCTCGTCACGGACCTACATATAATATCACCTTTGATTACATAATTCTGCTACACATACTTTAAATATACCTTTGCTTTAGGATTTCCGTTCGAAGCATTTATTGTTTTGCTTAGCTGCTGACCCTTGCTTTGTTCAGTTTGTAACAGTTCAGCACTCCAACCCAAGTCTTCAATGTTCACGATCTCTTGGGTTAATGAATTTTCTTGTTCAGATACGGTCCTAACAATAGGCACGGAGGTTTCTATATCTTTTAGTCCAACTAATGGTTCCTTACAGGATGGTGCAGTGTTGCGGGATAATGCGTCAGCTATGAAATTTTGCTTTCTTAACTTGGCTCCAAAGACCTGAATGATCATATGCCACCGAGTTGCTTTGGGACTGTGATTAAAGCCTTTGAAAAACTCGGTAAGGGACTTATGGTCAGTACGGACTTTAACAGGATAGCCGTAGATTATGAACTTAAAATGTACTAGTGAGTTAACGATACCTAGCCCTTCCTTGCCTATTACTGCATATTTACTTTCAGAGGGCTTTAGTTTACGTGAATAAAAAGCTATAGGAAAGAACTGTTTATCATATTGCTGAAGTAGTACCCCTCTTACCCCTTGGTCTGAGGCGTCTGTTGTATTAAAAAAAAAAATCCTTATTAAAATCAGGGAATTTTAGGATAGGTGAACTGCATAATTCCACTTTAAAGATATCGAACGCCTGTTGATGCTTTTCAGACCATAATAAATCTACGCCCTTCTTCGTAAGATCTGTTAAAGGAGCTGCTGTGATTACATATAAACTTACGATAGTAATACCCACTATAGCGCAAAAGTGCTGTATCCCCCTTTACGTTAATAGGTACCAGAAAGTTACGAATAGCTGACACCTTACCATGGACCACTTTAAGACCTTGACTAGACACATAAAACCTAAATAAACATGTTCGGTTTTTAAAACTCATATTAGATATTTTACTCTGAGATTATTTGTCTTAGTCTCTGTAGCACTAGCTCTAGTTTATGCGAATGTACTTCTAAGGTATTAGAAAAGATTACAAGACCAACCATATAGGCATGTAGGGTATCCCCTAAAAAGTCTCCAAACACTATATTAATCATTCTGGTGAATGTAATTGGGGCGCAACATAAACCGGAGGCATACGTAAAAATTGATAATGTCCTCTGAGTGTGCTGAAGGCAGTGTATGAGGTACACTCACATAGCTAATGGTATCTGGTGAAAGCCTTTAAGTAAGTCCAAGCTGGTGAAAAATTTATTCTGACCTAACAAAGATAAGATATCATCGGTGCATGGCACTGGAAAATGATCGGGAATCGTTTCCTTGTTTAAGCGACAGAAATCTACGCCGATACACCAAGACCGATCTTTTTTTAGGCATGACGTTTTAAGGGAAAAATTATATGGGCTATTTGATTTCCTAATGACTCCTGTAACTAACATTTTTTCAACTTTGTCATTTATCTCGTTTTGCAATTCCATTGGGAGTCTTTACGAAGGTATGTAAAGAGCTTTATGTTTGTCCTTTAACCATATTTGGTGTTCAATGACATCCGTTTTTCCCCAGAGATCACTCGCTAGTGGAGAAACATCCTGGTATTCAGATAAAAGATAAAAAAATTTCTGCTGAATCACCTCTGCTTGAATGACTTTACTGATATTACTTTAAATAGAGTATAAGAGGGATTCATCTACAACTGGTTGGGTGCGATTAAATCTAGCAACAGTAAAAAATGACATATTTTTAACTTCCATATCCACGATAATATTATATAAAATAAATATATATAATATATATATATATATATTTATATATATATATATATATGTGTGTGTTGTGTGTGTGTGTGTGTGTGTGTGTGTGTCTGTTTTGTGGATTACTAGATTCGTATTCGGATGGTTACAGACTTCAATATTAACTTGTTGCTGTGAGTCAACATTGTATAGTGCTTTGTTCGCAGAAACCGTTAGATTTCAGAGTGTCGAGAAGGGATTAAAATTTTCAGATCCTGCAAAGTCTTTTTACACGCACTAAGACATTCGAGGGTGCATGCGTCTCGAGATTTTGCGTACAAAATGCCACTGCAGGTGTGGGAGAATTCTGTTGGGTTGCTTGAACAATGTCACGATTTATGAGATAAGTGATTGGTTCCTCTATATAAGTTATTATATGATTAACTGTCTCTTTTTGTCCAAAATGGATTTTAATGTGTTAGAAGGTTTATAGAATTTTCCTTTGATAAACACGCCTTATTTGGCAGGAGGTAGGATAATGTTTTGTATACCCATAGATGAGGAAGGAATTGACATATTGTAGTAGTTAATGAAAAAGATTATGGAAAGTGAGACGATACCCAAAAAATGGAGAGAAAGTATATTAATCCCAATATTCAAAGAGAGAGGGGACATTCAGTGTGGTGAAAATTACAGAGGAATAAAGCTCATGATACATACACTGAAGGTAATTGAAGAATTATGGATGAAAGACTACGGCAACAAGTTTTCATCGGTAGACAGCAACTAAGATTCATAAAGGGGCCTAGTACTGTGGATAGTATTTTCGTTGAGACAAATTATGGAAAAGTATAGAGAGAAGCAAAAGGTCTTGCATATGGCCTTTTTAGACCTTGAGAAGGCATATGACAGAGTACCACATCAGGAAATATGGAGATGTCTCAGGGAGAGAGGTGTGATGGAGATGTATGTCAGATTGATCAGGGAGATGTATAGAAATGTAAAGACCAGTGTCAGGTCTACAGTTGGAAGAACAGAAAATTTCCAAGTTGGAGTCAGGCTATATCAGGGATCCGCTCTGAATCCACTTCTGTTTAACATCGTCTTGGATGTGTTAACAGAGGATATCAGTGAGGAGCCACCGTGGTGTCTGCTCTATGCAGATGACATAGTCTTGGTAGCCGAGAACAGGGAAGAACTGGAGGGGAAGCTTGAAAGGTGGAGATATGCCTTGGAGAGCAGAGGTTTAAGGATAAGCAGGAAAAAGACAGAATATATGACAACCGAATTGGATGGCGACCAGCAAACAACAATCAATTTAGGCAGAGGAAACATCAAAAGGGTCCATTAATTCAAGTACCTTGGCTCAGTGATTGTCAATGAGGGGAACATGGAAGAGGAAATTAACAACCGGATTCAGTGTGGTTGGAACAACTGGAGGAAGGTGTCTGGTGTCATATGTGATAGGAAAGTCCTTATAAGATTAAAGGGCAGAGTGCACAAGGCGAGATGAGGATGCTTAGGCGGATGAGCGGAGTAACCAAAAAGGACAGGGTTAGAAATGAACATATGAGGGGTGCAGTAAAGGTCACTGAAGCATCAAAGAAAGTGCAAGAGGCCAAGGTAAGATGGTATGGCCACATGATGAGAAGAGGAGAGTAACACATGGCAAGAGAATTGATGGACAGGGATGGATGGAGGAACACGAAGGAGAGGAAGATCTAAGACCAGGTGGAGAGATTGCATTAGAGATATGAGGGAGAAGGGAATACGGGAGGAAATGACACAGGACAGAGGTAGATGGAAGAGACTCATTAAAAACGGCGCCCCCGAATACGGATAAAGCTGGGCAAGAAAAAGAAGAGAGTGCTATAATAGATATATATATATTATATATATATATATATATATATATGATATATATATATATGTGTGTGTGTGTGTGTGTGTGTGTGTGTGTGTGATATATGTATATACATATGTGAGTGTGTACTAATGTATTTTTTGTAAATGTGTGTATTACCTGAAAACAAATGTCTGCATATTAATCCGTGCACCTTATGAAACCTATATATTAAAAATTAAATCTTTCTTTTTAAATACTGGTGCTGTTTATATATATATATATATATATATATATATATATATATATATATATATATATATATTATATATATATCTATATATATATATATATATATATATATATATATATATATATATATAATGTTTTGTTAGAATTTGAAAGTAAATAAAACTAATAAATGAAAACAATCTCTGACGAAACCAAACAAAGCATACCAAGTAAGCTCAAGGATTTAGTCTGTGGAAGCAAAGCAAAGGAAGCAGAACGAAGTTCTTTTCAAAATTAGAACTGAACGCAGGATTTAAGTAGAATGTGACTTTGACAGAATATTATGGTAACATGGCTGATTTGCAGAATTTGGTTATTAACTTTCTATTTTCCTTCCTTTATTCTTGAAGTTCAACAAGCAAGAGGAGAGAGAGTAAGAATGAGTACAGCCTTAGACTTTAGTGGATTATAGTGGTACGCTTAGAAGCCTCTAAGTGTAAAGGACATCGTTTTGTGGGGCCCTTGGGACGATGCCTCTCCAGAGTATCCCTTTGAATTCCCTCATTTCATCACGGGAAGTTGTGCAATACTCCATCAGATGATAATGTTGACCAGTGGGTGTTATCAAATAACTCCAAGAAAAGTCTCATGAAACATTTTTGTTGCTAAATTTTGATGTCATCTCTGGAAATGAGTAACAGATATTTTTCCTACAGTTAAAAACAGAAGATAATTTTTTGCATGTCCATAAACTAGGTAATTGATAATCTCTTCACCCCAAATACATTAGTCAGGTATGGCACAAAATCTATAGGTTTCACCGATAATTCATGTGAAAAGGGAAGTCTTGAATTTGGACAACGTTTAATTGGGGCAGTTATTCTTTACAGTGTCCCAGTAGTTGACCATCTTGCACCAGCCCTATCTCAGCATAAAAATAATACTTAACATATGCGAACTCTTGAAGTGACTAGATATCTGTCTTTCTAGTCATCCATCACTGGAGATTTCTTACAAGCCCAGCGAAAGACCAAGGAAACATTGAGCAAGTTTGTATCAATGTGAAATGACCAGTTCCATTTCAAGTTGCGTTAGATATTGTTTGTGCTATTTTCAGTTGCCATTTGCAGATAAATGGGAAAAAGAACAACTGTGATCGACTTTCACCAGAAAGATTGTAATCATCAACCCCAAAACAGTTAGAATAATCACGACATAAATAGTCACTACTAGTTCATCCAAAAGAATTACTAATCACGTCCATATAAATGTTCATACGTGAGGTGCGTATAATAGATGTTTGAACAGATCAGAACATTCAGAAGGTAATAAATTTTCCTAGAAAAAAAAAACAACCTTCAAGGAATTATTATATTTTTATTTCCATGTAATCAAACTTCCATAAAAGTTGGAACCTAATCGTTCTGTTTGCGCGCGCTATTGGAGTTCGTCCCTCAAGATTAATTCAATTTCCAATCACATCATTTTGGGCAAGACACGAAGAGAATGAGAGCAAAAGTGGGGGGCAGGGGTGCCAGCAAATGAGAAATGAACTATTATGACTTCTCTCTCTCTCTCTCTCTCTCTCTCTCTCTCTCTCTCTCTCTCTCTCTCTCTCTCTCGTCCTTGGAATTGAGATCTGTCCAAGTTCGCAGGTACATTACTATCAAGATATGAAGTACCAGTGAGATCAAATCAAACCAATTATCTCAAACAATTCATAATGTATATAAAGTGATATATATAATATATATATATATATATATATATATATATGTATATATATATATATATATATATATATATATATATATATATATATATATATCAGCAATAAGCCACCAAGCAGCACATAACAAATGTGTACGTAAATAGCTACATGACAGGTGAAAAAATTAAAGACCAGGTACCAAGCGCTTCGTGTATTGCGTACACTTCTTCGGGGTACAAAGTGAAATAAATAAATAGAAACATAAACAAGAAGATTTCACAAAGCAAAGATCAAAACCATTAACAAGCAAACCATCATTACAGATTGTCACTACCAAAGAATGCTTTAAAAGTACGTAAGACTGAAACTGCAGTTAGTGGCTTTGATCTTCGTTTTGTGAAATTTTCTTGTTTATGTTTCTATTTATTTATTTCGCTTTGTACCCCGAAGAAGTGTACGCAATACACGAAGGCTCTTGGTACCTTGTCTTTAATTTTTCACCTTTTATGTGGCTATGTACGTACTATATATATATATATATATATATATATATATATATATATATAATATATATATATACATATATATATATATGTGTGTGTGTGTATATATATACATATATATATATATATATATATATATATATATATATATATATATATATATATATATATATATATATATATATAAAAGGGAAGGGTCTGTCACCAGTGTTATTTCACAAAAAAAAACTCCTCCCCAGTTGTTCAGTGTTTTTCATAAGTGGTATCCCTAAATTTTCACATTCAGACTGGTACATTTTCATTTATTGACTTATCTTTCAGCAGTTCTGATACATTCATAGACTTCAACTGGGAGGTGAGTGATCATTTCCCAATTGTAATCAGAACTGAGAAATATAAGCCAGTATACAGAAGGCCAAACGTGGTGTACCAATAAAGCAAATTGGCCTCTTTTCCAGGAATTTAGTTATATTGAGCTAGATGCAAAAGATATGCCAACAATAGGAGAAGCAGTGTTCTATTTAACTATGATTTTTATGTTTGCAGCAGGAAAGGCAATCCCAAAAACCAGTGGAAAATTACATCGGAAACCTGTTCCATGGTGGAGTGTTCAATGCAATATAAGACACAAAGCCATGAGAGCAGCTTTTAATAGGTACAGGAGACATCGATGTGAATGCTACTTGACTTGGTCTCCTTTAAAAAGGCTCGAGCCAAACTCAGATGACAAATAAAACATGCGACACAAGAATCATGGGTTCTTTTTATGTCAACAATTACCTGGAAAATACCTATACCCAAGATATAAGTATAATCCTAGTCCGGTCCCTGATTTAAAAATCAGTGGTGACTTTATAACCGACTCAAAAGCTGTAGGCAATGTTTTTGCTGAACATTTTGCAAAGATATCAAGCAGGGATGAAAATTTTCCATTCTACAGGGACACAGTGTTAGCAGTGTCAGGAACACTTGATTTTACTTTTTTTAAATCCGAAGCATATAATGTGCCTTTTACCATGGAGGAATTTTTATTTGCTCTTAGTGACAGTAAAAATACTGCACCTGGACCTGATGAAGTTTTATACGAAATGATCAAGAATACCTCAAAGGAAACTAAATTTTCCATTTTAAGTATTAATAATAAAATTAAGGAGAGTGATTACCTTAGTGTTTGGGAAATAGCGACAATTTTACTCTTTGTCAAACCTGGGAAAGATTCATTTGTCCCTACAAGCTATAGACCAATAGCTTTAACATCCTGTTTATGTAATAAGGAAAAAAATGGTAAATTTCAGGTTGATATGGTTTTCAGAATCAAAGAAAATTATATCATCATCCCAGTGTGGCTTTCACCGTATTCACTCTTGCATGATGTATTGATACGTTTGGAGAATGCAATTTGTCAAGCGTTTGCTACCAAGCAGCATTATGTAGCGGTTTTCGTTGACCTAGAAAAGGCTTATAATACTACCTGGAGGCATGGAATTATGAAAGTTTTGCATGAAATTGGTCTGAGTGATGAACTATCCCTTTTTAGTAAAGTTTTTTTTTTTTTTACTGTTATTTTAAAGTCAGAGTTGGCAGTACTTTGTCTATTATGAAAGAACAAGTGGAAGGAGTACCACAGTGAAGTGTGTTAAGTGTCACTGTTTGCCTTAGACATAAATGGGATAGCCTCGAATATTCCAGATGTAATGTCACCAATGTTCGTTAATGATTTATCTATTTCGTGTGCTGCATCTAAAATGTCTGTTGCAGAGCGAAAACTTCAGTTGGTAATAAATAAAGTTGACAGTTGGGCAGCTGAGCAAGGAATTAAATTTTCCTCTGCCAAGACTGTCGTTATGCATTTCTGCCGCATCAGAAGGGTGCATACAGACCCAGATCTGTTTTTAAATGGACAGCGACTTACATATGTACAGGAACAAAGTTCTTAGGCCTCATCTTTGATAGCAAGTTAACATGGGAATCTCATCTCAAGAGCCTCAAAGTCAAATGCATGAAGACATTAGATGTTTTGAAAGTCTTAAGTCTTGCAAATTGGGCTGCTGATAGAAAGCACTTGTTACATGTTCATAAAGGAATGGTTGCTTCAAAATTGGCATATGGGTCAGAAATCTACTCGTCAGCAACTACAAGAAGATTATATACTTTGAATGCAGTTCACCATGGGGGAATCAGAATTGCAACAGGAGCCTTTAGATCCTCCCCAATATCTAGTTCATGAATGGATGCGAGTGAACTGCCCCTAGATTTTATAAGGAACTTTATCCTGTTGAAATATTGGTACCTCATACAGAGAACTCTTGAATCCTTAGCCTACAATACAGTTTTTAAAGGCAGTTTTTGTATTCATAAAAGATACGCTTCATATCCTAAACCATTAGGGTACAGGGTAAAATGTGCCTTAGAGGAGCGAATTGTAATAAAAGGAAAAGTAATTCCAGTAAAATTTTCAAGATTCTCTCCATGGAAGTTTCCCTCTGTGAAATATTGTAAAT